>NW_007246875.1:279133-280082 GCF_000164805.1 Carlito syrichta
TGAGCCGGGCGCGGTGGCGCTCGCCTGTTGTGCCGGCCGCTCGGACGGCGGAGGCGGAAGGCTCGCGGGAGCCCGGCAGGTCGAGGCGGCGGCGGCCAGGGGGGTGCCACGGCGCCCCGGCCTGGGTGACACGGCGAGACTCCAACTCAAGAAGAGGAGAAGAAACATCGCCTCGATTTTGTGTCTGTTGTACCGTTGTGTTACCGAAAACATGGAGACCACCAAAATGCTTCATAAAAGCGCACTGGGAAAAGAGGTTTCGCAACGGTCTTTCTCGGGGAATACTACACAGCAGTGGGAAAGAACACACGCCTAGAGACACGCACCTGGAAGGACCAGTTTCATCCTGATGGACAAGCACATGGTAAAGAAGACACAAAGCCTGAAACCGTTGATGGGTCGGGTCGAAAGGTCAGATCAGGACGATGTATCGTTGGGCGATTTTTGACGGTGATAAACACAGAAGGAAGAGCCAGCAAGGATCCACAACGAAGAACGTTGTCCGCGTCTGGGGGCGAGGGACGTGCTGTCGCAGGTGACACGTGACATGACAGGAACAGCACACGGATGATGGTCTCGTTCTCCTGCGTTTGTTTACAAACTCTTTGTTTCATAAATCTGCGGAAATTGTGCAAGAGCTTATCACTCGCGTAGGTTGTCTTGAAAGGTGTCTTCATGCATACTAGGTACTAAATTTTCAACAGTCCTTCATTTCTGGTTCAATTGAAACGGCCACACAAAGCAACTCCTGGTTACCGTATTGAATATTACCGTGTTACCCTGTCAAATAATGTGTTTTTCTCCAAATAGGGATAACTGTCTCCCGGAAAGAAGTGGTTTCAAAGTAACTCACCTAATATGAACAGATATGATTTCAAAAGAAAGCAGCACGAGAAAGAGTTCACAAACTACAAAATTTTATTTTTCTTTTATTCACTTATCTGTTTGT
>NW_007246875.1:280199-281845 GCF_000164805.1 Carlito syrichta
GCGGTGGCCTGCTCACGGCCACCGCCGCCTCGACCTGCCGGGTTCCGGAGATCCTTCTGCCTCAAGCGTCCAAGGAGTCGAAACGGCCGGCGTGTGGCCCCACGCCCGTCTCATGTTATTTTTTTAATCGGAGAGACGAGGGCTCGCCAAGTTGCCCGGGCGGGTCTCGACCCCGCGGGCTCGGGCAATCCGCGCGCCTCCGCCTCCCACAGTGTTGGGATTCGAGGCGCGAGCCACCGCGTCCGGCCTCTACACACGACAGTTTTGAAAAACAGAAGAGCCAGCCGGGGCAGCGTAGCGAGACCTCGCCTCTATTAAAAAAAAAAAAAATTAAAAACTCCCCAGGAGTGGCGGGGCGCACCCGGAGTCCTGGCTGGCGACAGGCTGACGCGGAAGAAAGGCCTGAGCCCAGGAGGCCGAGGCGGCGATGGCCGGCGACCGGGCACCCGGACTCCCGCGGCGGCGACAGAGAGTCTCCGACACAAAGAGAAAGAAAGGCCGTTCCAGGAAAAAACAAGATGGTGGTGAGGCATCATGAGGCTTGGAGCCATCCTTGTGACAGAAAGAGAAACTGAAGCTGTGGACTGACCCCTTGGCCAAACTCTAGGAGGCTCCTCTGAGCCCTTTCTCAACCAGGCCTAAGTGCGGCTTAGCCTATAAAAACTTTATTTTGTAAGTCGGAGTCTCACTCTGCGCCCAGGCTGGAGTGCAGTGGCACACTCACGGCGACCCCAGTGTCGACCTGCTGGACTCCGGCGATGTATAAAGACTTTAATAAACACTAACAATTTCTAACAGCTCAAGGCCACATCCCTATGGTGACCCTAGCCCCTCTTAAGGTGCCTACGAAAGCTCAAGGCTGCAGAATTTGCAGTTTACTCTGGCCAACCCATGAGGATAGGGCCTTTGTCTTCCAACTGTGTGGGAGGTTAGGATCCTAATGTCCATAAGCACCAGTTAGCAAACCCAGATGGCTTTCACATTGACCAACGCCTTTTCCTCTTTTTTGTCACTTTTCACTTCTCTGACTCTACTGAAGTCCCGCTCACCCCCTCCCCATTCCCATATTCTCCCTTTAAAATGCCCAATACAAATCGAAGCTGAGTCCGGGTCATGCTGGACCCTTTACCCCGTTGCAATAGTTATTACTGATTAAAATCTGTCCTTACCACTTTAACTAGCATCCAGTTTTGTTTATGACAGTACCCCCAAGGTCTTGTTTAATTTTTTCCTCAGATTCTGGCCCAGAGCCTCGACACACACAGGTGCTCCTGAATAAAAACTATTTGTAGTCTAATCCTGGACACCTGGCACTTGTCAATTCCTTGAGAATCGGAGCTTGCCTCCCATCCAACCCAGGTGGGAGGAAGGGTCTTTGCTGTGTCCATCTCATTTCTCACAACACACTGAAGGGCACAGGCAGAGAAAGCCCTCTCTCGGTCCCTTCCTCCCAGGCTCAGGCGCCACCTCGCTAGGTACGAGACCCCCGGGTCTTGGCCCTCGGGGCCCTCGTCCTTCACTTCATGGCGCCCTTGCAGTTCCAGGTTCGCACCGGTCTGACCTGCTTCCCATGAACCTCTGCTGCCAGCGCCCGCAGGGGTGTCTGCCCCTACCCAGCAGCCCTCGCGCGGCTCGGCACAGCGGAC
>NW_007246875.1:282016-305931 GCF_000164805.1 Carlito syrichta
TCCCTCTGCCCGGGGTCGGCGCCGCTCGGGACCGGAATGGAGGGTGTGGGCAGCTGCACGCGCGCCTCCGGGTCTAGGAATGCGCCGCCTTGGGCCACTGTCCCTCCCCGCTGCGACCCAGGTGCTTTGCACTCGAATCCTGCGCGCTGCTTCTATCTTTCCAAAGCCGAAGCTCGGATTAAGCTCCTGGAGGGGCTAGCGACTCGGATGGTGCCTGACACCACGTAGGGTTCGATGCATATACGTTGAATAGGCTCAGCGGTGAAGTGACCTGTTCAAGGTCACAGTTCGTGAAAGGGCGGCGCTGGAATTCAAACCTGGGACCTCATGGTAACTGAGCTTCACTTGGCCGGGATGGCCTTGGGAACAACACGCATGTGTAAATCTCTAATCATCAGACCCTTAGACCGTACGCCCCAATTTTTCTTTTTTTAAAAATATAGAATCCATGTTTTAGCTCTAACTCCTCATAGTAGCCTTGTTAGGGTCAACGTCGGGAACGTTGTTCCTGTTTTAAAGATGCGGAAAATAACGTTTTGCGATGTGGTGTGGCTTGAGATCACACAGCCTGATAGTGGCGGAGTTTTTATTAATCCGTATGTGTCTTACGACTCCAGTTTCTATATTTTTAATCTCAGCCTGGAGAAATGAAGAGGGGACCAGAAAAGGTGAGAGAGAGGTTGTTTTCCCTTTTGTGAAGTGGGCATGAGATTATTCCTCATTCACTGTGGTTGGGCTGTCTAAAGAAGAGAAGTGTGGAAAGGGAGCATTGAGGCTTAGCATCTTATTTAAGCAGGGAGCTGTAGTGAAGAGCATTCTGGACTAGAGAGTAAACAATTAGTACATGAAAGACACTTGGAACACTTGCCTGGTCCACAGTTGAGCACTTACCGTGTGAGCTGGTGGTCCTAGCTTTTACTCTGTGACTTTGGGGCACGGTTATGTCACATGCCTAGCCCATTCAGCATCACTCAGAATGTCTGTTAGGTAGTGATGTTCTTTTAGGTGGTGTCTGTCCCCAGAGCCCAAAACTACTAGTTAATTAGCAAGTGAAGTGAGGGGAATATGAATTATTAGAAGTAGATAAGATTGGGGTTGGCCAGTTGTGGCCAGTGGACTGGATCTCCTGTGGCCTGATTTTGTTTACACATAAGTTAAGAATGGTTTTTTATGTTTTTAAAAATATGTTTTGTCTTTGTATTTTTTTTTAAAAGACTATACTACAGAGACCTTATGTAGACTGCAAAGAATAAAATCTTTACTCTCTGGCCAACACCTGTATTGGATTTAGCATCCGACATTTGGCATTTACATGTGGCTCCATAATATGTGAAAAGTATGCTTCTCCAAGTCATAAGATCACCTGCCCTTTCAAGAACGTATGGTTATACCACCACCATTACTAAGAGAGTGTTGTGTACAAGGAACCGTGTGTGGGGATGTTCCCATCTGCAGGTAACTCATAATCAGGCAGAAAGACAATAATAGTTATCACATTTACTTAATACCCAGAACCAGGTACATGGTAGGTTAGTATTATTACCCTTATTTTACAAAGGAGGAAACTGAGATAGAGAGAGCATTACCTTGCCCAAGAGCACACAGCAACGAAGTGGCATTAAACGTAGAAACTTGACCCCAGGGTCTCCCTTGTTTCTCACTACACTTTACTGCATCTCTTGTGTGAACAGTGGTTGTAGGTGAATGTTCCAGGGCTGCAGAAGAGTGTTGGGGAGGGATTCAAATATGGCTGCCAAGGACTAAGGCCTTTGTCTTCCACTAAAAGAAAATTCTTGGAATTAGTGTAGAAACACCTCTGATGAATCAGATGGTGCCTTTGGGTTTTGTGATGGTACTGAACTTGCTCTCCTTAAGGCTAATGTGTTTTTGTGTGTGTTTTGTGTGTGCTTATACCTTTTTTAATTTTGATCACAAAACAATTGTCTTCATAATATACAGATAGAAATAGGCAGGAAAAACATGGTAAATTGTTGACTATTTCCTACTGTGATGTGCCAGGCAACATGCTAGCCCCTGAACATGGGCATGAGAATGCAGAATATGCTTGCATAGTTTATATGAATGTGAAAAGATAGCTTTACTAGGTCTAGAAGTGACCTAGACTTGGAATGAGCCATTTCATGATAAGGAAACTGGAGCTCTATGGTTATACAGGAATGAAGTAGTGGTGCTTTGAAATAGGGCAGGCAGGGAAGGAGGCCTCTGAGGAATCGACATTTGAGGTGGCCCTGTGATGGTGTAGGGCCAGTGCAAATGCAGAGGCCCTTGGATGAGAATAATCTTTTACATATGAGAAACAGAAAGGGGATTGGGGGAGGTGGCAGGGTGGATGAATAGGAGATCATTGTTCTACCAGTAGAAGGTTAGCTCTTTGAGAGCAAGGCTCTCTTCTGTAGTCAGTGTTGTATCCACTGAGCACGCTACCTGCTCCATATTTGTTGGATGAGGCTAGATGGAAGGTTAGGACCCGTTTGTTTGGGTCAGGCAGCCTAAATGATATCCCTAAAGCCATGCATAGGAGTTGTAGGCTTATGCGTCCCCCTATCACTATGGGCTCTGGACAGCCATTCATTAAGGCTATGTGTCTGGGTCTCCAGGTGACCCAGAGCAGATTAGAATCTGTCCATTGCCGGGCATGGTGGCTCACGCCTGTAATCCCAGCACTTTGGAAGGCGGAGGTGATTGGATTGCCTGAGCTCAAGGGTTTGAGACCAGCCTGGGCAGCTTGGCGAGACCTGGTCTCTACAATAAATTAAAAAATTAGCTGGGTGTTGTGGCGCACACCTGTAGTTCCAGCTACTTGGAAGACTGAGGCGGAAGAATTGCCTGAGTCCAGTCCAGCAGGTCGAGGCTGCAGTGGCCATGAATGTGTCTCTGCACTCCAGCCTGGGCGACGAGTGAGACTCCAACTAAAAAAAAAGAAACTGGCCATTAAGCCTTGCATTTCTGTTGATGGCCTAAAAGCCCTTGCTCTTGCAAAGTGTTGGGGGATTTCAAGAGACCTGTGGGGTTTCTTTCAGTAGACTCTTGAGGCTAGTTCTGAGGGAGCCTGTCTTTCTTTGGATCCCCAAATGGAGAAGAAACCTTGGAGTGATTTAGTCTGGCTCCTCCTCTGGTTATCTGTAAGAAGGCACAGTGGTCCTTGACTCCTTGCCCTGAAGAGGATACAGGCTGAGTTTTTTTCTGGGGAGCGATCTTTAGCTGGGCATAGTAGTGCAGGCCTGTAGTCCCAGCTACTCAGGAGGCAGGAGGATTGTTTCAGGCCAGGAGTTCAAGACCAGCCTGAACAGCATAGCAAGACCCCCATCTCTACAAACAATTAAAAAATTAGTCAGTGGTGGCGTATGCCTAGAGTCTTAGCTCCTGAAGAGGCAGAGGCAGGATTGCTTGAATTCAAGGCTGCAGCATGCTATCACGATCGTACCGCTGCTCTCCAGCCTGAGCAACAAAGTGAGACCTCATCTCTTAAGAAAAAAGAAATTGGTCTTTGTGGGGTATACGGGGGGCATGATTCCCTCCTTATGAGCATCTCCTGGACACCCACAGGTGCACCCCTTCCCTGGCCCTCCGTACTTACTTCTTGGGCTCAGAGATGAGTACAGAGTGGCCTCAGCAGGATCCCTTCCTGTTCTCTGTCCTCAGACTCATTGGCATGTGGCGTGGGGCCTGTTGGATCGCTTGGTGTGATTTTTTTTTTACTAGGTCAGCTTATGTTGTCTCTTATTTCTACCTCTGGAGATGGTTGACCTCTGTGGTCCCAGGACGCTTGTGGCAGAAATTTCTTACGCTTCCTTTTATTAACTTATTCAGGCTGGCACGTCAGGGAGGCTGTCATGTGCACTCTGGTGCTCTTTGACTCCCATCCCCAATAAACAAATGCCTCTTGTTCAGGTGAGACACTCAAGGGCGTGTCTCACCACTCTCCTTCCACATCCCGTCTTGTACATTCTCCAGCCACAGGTCCCCAGGGATCGACAGGCTACTCTCAGATTGGCTTCAGGGCATGGGGGCCAGTCCTGAGTCCTGCCTCCATGCTCCGTGCGTGACCTTGGCCAGCCTCTCCTCCCCTCCCATAAGGTAAAGGCATCGACTACTGATTGCGAAGATTGAATAAGCTAATGAGGCAAAGTAAACGTTCATTTTGCAATAATCTATTCTATCCTCCACTTTATTGCTTTGTTCCTCATGACCCTTAACTCCTTTTTAGGGTTATTCCCAGCAAACTGTTATTCAGACATCCTGTGGATTAATAAAGCTGTTACTGCAGCAGCCCTGCCATTATATAGACTCAGCCCTGAAATAGATTTGATGTAATATATTTATCCATATTATTTATGTGCATTTTAGCTACTGTGATATGCAGTTACATTATGTGCTTTTAATGAATAGCTGAAATAGTGACAGGAAGGGATACTCTTTGTTATTACTGGAGATTATTCAGTGGGTGTATTTTTTTGCTCTTCTCTTTCAGTACCAGTGAAGGAGAAGAAACTCATGGATGTCAAACTAGGGGAGCTTCCAAGCTGGATATTGATGCGGGATTTCACCCCTAATGGCATACTTGGAGCATTTCAAAGAGGTCAGAGCCTTATGGATGTGTGTAAACAAAAGCAGATCTCTGGGTCTTCAGGTCTCTTTTTGCCATGAATTGATTTACACAATAAAAGCTTTGTCTCAGACCACTAAGATCTGTAGAGAAGGACAGAGAGGGGGTTTTCCTTGGATTTCCATGTTTGATTGGTTTTCTATTGCTAGGAATCAGTACCTCTGCCTCTGTCTTAAATAAATGTCTTTTCACTTTTTTACATCCTAAGACTTCTTAAAGAGGACACTGAATTTGAACCATAGTGGACATCAGTCTGTAATATAATGGTCATCTCCCTGCCACAACTTCCAAGACAGATATTAGAAATGGCCTCTTCTTAGGATCTGTGCATTTAAAAAGTGCATGACTAGTGAGATCAGTCCCATATAACCTGTTAGTTACATCATTCCACAAATAAAGATCCAAATCATTCCCCCAGGGACTTGAAAGGTCTTCTGGTGGGCAGGGGAGAGAGCCCTCCCGCTTCTCAAATTCTGGTCGCCTTGTGGATGTCTTTTGCCTTTCCTCTGACCCTAAGGCCTCTCCTCAAGCTTTGTCCCCAGATTAGAATACTCTGCCTCTTCCCCACACCCAGTTCCTACAGTCCCTGCCTACTTGGGAGGTGCATGTGGCCCAGTCATCTGACAGCTCCCTGCCCTGCTTCTTCATAGCATCCCTTACCATTTAAACTACATATGTCTGTGATCATGTCATTCTTTTTTTTCTTTTTTTTTTGAGTTGGAGTCTCACTCTGTCACCCAGATTGAAGTGCAGTGGCCACTCCCGGCCACCGCAGCCTCGACCCACTGGGCTCCGGCGATCCTTCCGCCTCAGCCTTCCGAGTAGCTGGAACTACAGGCACGCGCCACCACGCCCAGCTGATTTTTGATTTATTGTAGAGATGAGGTCTCACCTGCCCAGGCGGGTCTCCAACCCGCGGGTTCAGGCAATCCACTCGCCTCAGCCTCCCAAGGGCGCAGGATTACAGGCTGAGCCACCAAGCCCGGCTCACTTCATTCTTTCATCCACTAGGCTGTGGGCCCAAGAGGGTGGAGACTATACTTGTTTCCTCCCTGGTGGGTGCACATCTGGATGTTGTGAGGTACCCACACAGGAGCCTTCCTTCTCCCCAAAAGCCTGGCTGACCCTGCTGTCCATGGCCGAGTGACCCTTGTGTCAGGGGTTGGAGTGTGGCTCAGAATTAGGGAAAGGGGCTCCCCAGGACTGGGGCGAGAGCTGAGGAAGGATCAGAGGCCTGCAAGATCAAGGCCAAAGGATAGAGGCAGAATCAAAGTGGGCCGAGTTCAGGCCATGGTCTTGGGCCTGGGGATCAGAGACCTTATGGCATTTGTGCCTTTCATCTTCATCAGCCAGTAAACGTGTGGCTTAAAGAGCCAGCGTAGGACTGGGTCTCTGCATTTCAGCCTGACTCAACTGCGCATGCAGCCTGGCAGACCGTGAGCACCTCTTGTGTTTGCAGGGTACCACCGCTACTACAACAAGTATATCAACGTGAAGAAAGGGAGCGTCTCCGGGGTTTCTATGGTGCTGGCGGCTTATGTACTTTTCAGCTACTGCCTTTCTTACAAGGAGCTTAGTGAGTACCTCTGGGCTGCCTTGCCTTCAATTCTCCGAGAGGTTGATGTTGGTTCATTTTGTGAGACAGAGCAGCCGACTTTCTTGAGGCTGAGGGACCTTTAGTGTGTTCTTACCTACATTTCCACCTAAAAGAATTGGAGGAGCTTAAGAGTACAGCATATGAGATACTGTTTTCAGTGAGAAAATTGTGACAGAACATAGGAAAAAACAGATGAAACTGGATGAAGATAATACTTGGAAGACCAGGCTCTGCTGAAATTTGGCTTGATCTTCCTAGCAGCCAGTACGAAGAGTGAAATAGGTTGATTGGCACAATCCAGTGTCTGTATGATGCTCTGGGCAAGCACCATGCAGACACTGGCTTTGAGAACTGGAAGGAGTTGGTGGGAGATGGCAGGAAGAGTCTGTGGCAGCCGCTGACCAGACTTCACGAGCTGTTCCTGAGTGTGTAGCTCCCTGCCAGTTGGCCTCACCAGGGCGATGCTGCCTCTGAAGGGTGAGTCACCTGGGGTTGTCTGAGCAGGCATTCTGTCTGGAAAGGAAGGAGGCTGGCCAGGTGGCAGGTTGGTTCCAAGATGCCTTTGTGCCCCCAGGTCTGCTAGTTCTTCTGAGACACACTGGCAAGTGGGTTCCAGGTCATCTGAAAGAACTCTCAGGAAGGCTGGCTCTGCATAATTTTAGCCTACCACTGTCTCTGTCATTGTGCTTTCACTATCATCTTTTAAGATACTTAACATTTTGCCTTCCTGACTTCAGAACATGAGCGGCTATGCAAGTACCACTGAGGAGGGTGCACTCTGCTCTCCTGACCATGACCTCCTTGGCCCAGCACCCCTCCATGAGGAACTTGACCGTTGCTGAATCCTTTCATACCCTAATGAGAACACCTTAATAAAAGATGACTAGTACCTGTGATGCCTGTCTGCTGTAGCTGTTTCCCACACTTCAGCGGTTCTCACTACAAAAGGAGGGGGGCGATGTCAGACAGCCCAGGGTTTTGGCCCATGAAGCCTCTAGCATTGTCCCAGCTCACTAGAAGACAGGGTGTTGCCTAGAATTTTCCCCACCGAAGTACCCAGGAGGTCTGTTCCCTGCCATGAGATGTGGGCATTTGAAGGCACCTTAGCCTATTGTTGCAGACTGTTCCTAAGAATGCTGGACCACACTCCTGGCCATCATGTGGCTCGAGACGGGACTTTTTTGGGTGGCCTGATGTCTTCTC
The DNA here is from genome assembly GCF_000164805.1 of Carlito syrichta. NCBI lineage: Eukaryota > Metazoa > Chordata > Mammalia > Primates > Tarsiidae > Carlito > Carlito syrichta. The sequence goes on from NW_007246875.1 coordinate 289,444, forward strand.
AGCCCCTTTTCTAATGTTATGCTGGGGCATCCGGGACCTACAGGGTGGTGGCCCAATATAGCCCTCCGGAAGGACAGGCATCTCTAGCAGGACAGGGATGAGGGAAAGGCACAGGGCCTGATGCCAGCTCGCCGTTGCCCCGTGTCTGGCACCCCCTTCCTTCCTCAGAGGCCTTCAGGTAGCATGAAGGCCAGCACCAGTCTTTGCCGAAGCATCTGCAGGGAGTATGTACATCGGTGGGGTGCTGTGCCCAATGAACAGACAAGATCCTGCCTGCATCTGGGCTGAAGGAAGGGGGACCCGTCATCAGCCAGCTGCCCCTACAGAGCCTTTCCTGGCCAGCATCGCTTCCCTTTGAGATTCACATTTGTTGAGAGGGATAAGAAAGCACCGATATCTCAGCATTATGCAGAGGAGCTAGTGCAACCAGCCTTAGAGTCATCTTGTCGGCATGGAGTCCCTTAAGTACTGAGACACAGCTTATAAAACGAGCTTTAATCAACCATAAAAATTCTTCTTGTAGTTGAACTTGGATAGGCCCACTTGCCCAGCAGGTTGCAGGTGAGTTTCACATTTTCCAGGCTCAGGGGCAGGGCAGTCTCCTCCGCATGCCACAGGTGTCTGAGCAACAGTACGGATACTTGACCGGGAGGTAGGCACAGATGGGCCGGGTCGTCATCTGAAGGTCTGCAGCTCCAACTCAGGGCACACCTTGAATGCTGTCGGGTGCCCCAAGAGAAAATGGCCCAGAGGAAAAAGAGAACCTCAACCCTGAGAGCCCCACACCCCTCAACTGCTGCCACCTGGGACCACCAGGCTGGGGAAGAGGGCACAGGAGTCTGCCATGAAGGGCCCCTCATTCAAATCACGTTGACAGGCGCAGCTTCAGGATTCGGCAGGAGGGGGAGACCATAGGCATGATCTGGCCACAGCTTTGAATGACCCACCAGCCCTTGGAGTCACCAAGAACTGGTGTTTAATGAGGCTCCAATGGGAAAGGCCATGTCTACACAGAGCTGCCCAGCACATCCCTTCCCCAGACACTTCCTCCCCTTCCCAGGGCAGGTGTGTAGGAAGTCCCAGAAAGGAGGCACGGAGCCCATGTCCCTTTTTCAAAAAAGATGACAGCAAAATGATAGGAAACTAACAGACATGGCCCTCCGGAACGATGAACCCCATGTGCCTGCAGGCTAGCTGGAGCCAGAGGTGTACCAGCAAGCACTGCATTAGACAGTTAAATGCACACTCCCAACACCGGGGTCCCTCCGACTGCTCTGAGCTGGCTCCAGCTGCTGTCACTGTCCACTGAGAAAGGCCAAGTGCCCTTTGGTGCATCTGTTGGCGTAGTGTCCTTTTTCACCACACTGCGAACAGCAGGAAGGGGAGGAGGAGAGACAAACGACAGTTTTCAGATGTGATTTTCAACTAGAGCAGTGCCCACCAAATGCCCGATGGATCAGGGACAGGACTCTGAAATTCTCAGTGGTACAGATTCTTTCAAACTTGAGGGAAAGCAGACAAGTATGTGCAGCGGTGCAGAAACTGCAGCAAGTCAGGAGACAATCAGCACCCCACAGGGAGCCCCTACAGGCCCACACCTCACCCATGTGGACATGGGGCCTGCCCAGGGAGGGACTCTCAAAGTGGGTGGCAGTACAAAGAGAAGCCCATGGCACCTGAGCTCCCCCGCCTGTCCAGGGACCACGCTCTTCTGCACAGCAGGCCCGTCACTTACCTCTGAGCCAACGTCTGGGGCTCCCTGGCAGGAGATGGGGAGGGAACAACACGAGAGAAGCTCCCAGACTCCCCCTACTCGGGGGAGCCAGTGCAGTGGACAGAGGGTGAGCTGCCTCTGCAGTTTTCCCTCCTGGCTCTTGCACACTTAAGCTACCCTGGGGACAGGTTCTGATCACAGGATCAGAGAGATGGGACAGTGGTCACTTAGGTGAGTGGAACTTGCAGAGTGACACCTGTGATAAATCTAGCCCTGACCCTGACTCTTCCTGGCTCTGATATCCAGTCCCTTCTGTGGCTTCTTTTCACTTATGTGACTCCTCAAAAAAGCAGAAGGGAAGTAGGAGGAAGCAAGCGGCAGCCTCAAGCCCCGAACAAAGGGCCAACTGCGCTAAACCCCCCCTCCCAGTCTCTGCCTGCTACGTGCAACAAAGGTTCGATCACGACCCAGCACTCCTGCCTGTGGCGTTCCCCTGAATCTGCAGGCTGTTTTCACGTCTGTCTGATCTGTAGGTGTGACTTTTGCATGTAGGAGTGGCCCGAGTAGCTGCCAGTCGGCCCGTGAGCTGGTATGATGACCAGAGGGAGGGGCTGAGAGGCCCACTCACAGCACTCTGCTCTCCACCAGCCTCCACAGCCGATCCTGGGGTCCTGAATTTCCATGCGGCACCTCCAGTGTTACAGTGTGATGTGCCTGGCATAGAGGTAGTCTGGTGCCCCCAGCAGTGCCTTTCTAAGATTAAGACTTAGGAGAACTTGCTTCCCAGAGGCAGCCCTACTGAACAGTCCCAGAGGGCAGCAAGATGACAGCTCAGCCACCCTGGCCTGCTCTGCAAGGGCCTTACCTTCCCACCTCCTCATACACCCCTTTCTGTGTTCTCAAATTTCAGGGCTTGGGCTCAGAAATCCCCCGGGAGGCCTTTCCCGAGTCCATACGCTTTTCCTTTGAATATCTTTGGGCACTGGCCTTCCCTGCTGCTGGGAAAGAGCTGCTCAGTGAATACCTGAGGGCCTGGGTAGTACCCTGTGGCTCGGCCTGTTCTGAGGGCAAACTCTATGAATAGTATATGCCTTCTGACTTGGGCCTTCCTCTTGCAGGCATGGACTCTAAGGCATCAGTAGACCAGAGCTTGCAAACATCTGAGTGTCAGAATCAACACTGTTATTAACAGCAAAAACTATAAATAATTATCTACAGAGAATTGGTAAAACAAGATGTGGATGTTATTATTTTTTTTTTTTTGAGTCGGAGTCTCACTCTGTCGCCCAGGCTGGAGTGCAGTGGCTGCTCCCGGCCACCGCAGCCTCGACTGCTGGGCTCCGGTGGTCCTTCCGCCTCAGCCTTCCAAGTAGCCAGAATTATAGGCGCGCGCTACCACGCCCGGCTGATTTTTTGATTTATTGTAGAGATGAGGTCTCGCCAAGTTGCCCAGGCGGGTCTCGAACCCGCGGGCTCAGGCAATCCACTCACCTCAACCTCCCAAAGGCGCGGGATTGCAGGCTGAGCCACCGAGCCCGGCTAGATGTGGATGTTATTATGCAGCCCTTGAAAAAGATTAGATTTCCATGACATGGAAGAAGCCACTGGATATTGTAAAGAAAAAGATCAGAGTGTTATGTGGATCAGGGCCCTGTATATGTTAAAATATATATTATCCTTGATATTGTGTGAATAAACTTTTTTTTTGTTCGTTTTTTTGAGTCAGGGTCTCATTGTCACACAGGCTGGAATGCACTGACATGGACCACAGCTCAGTGCAGCCTTGAACTCCTAGGCTCGAGCGATCCTCCTGCCTCAGCCTCCCAAGCAGCTGGGACAACAGACATGCACCGCCGCACTGGCCAATTTTTTTTTACTTTTTTGTACAGAGGTGGTCTTGCTACGTTGCCTGGGCTGGTCTCAAACTCTTAGGCTCAAGCAAGCCTCTGGCCTCAACCTCCCCAAGTGCTGGGATTATAGGCATGAGCTACTGCACCTGGCTGAGTAAAACTTTAGAATAGCAAGTTTCCAAATGCAGTCGGGGCAGGGGGTGGGGGTTGTCTCTGTTGAGGTCTGCCAAATATAAGGAGGTACTGAAAGCAAAAGGTGTGAAACCACAACACGTCGAATAAAGTGGCTGTTTTAGAAGTTTTCACACGCAGCATGTACTAATTTTGTACTTTATGTTTCATAATGCCCAAATCTGAAGTCTTTGTGGACCTAGTTCTGTTGTTAGAATGACTCCTTGTATGTTTTGTGATTTTAGTCATAAACTCATTCTCCAGAACTCTAGCTGTAGGAATTGTGTGGCTTGGCTTGAGAACATACTCCTCAAAGAGCACTTGGGGTTGCGCCTCCTACCAGGTGCTGGGGTACACCAATTTTATTGAAAAACTCAGTCTGTAACTTTTCAGCCCTCAACAAGGATATAAATACCGGCCCAAACTCATGTAAGGACTTGCCCCAAACTACAAACTCTCAAAGGATTTTTCTTACCCCCACCTTTTCCTTTCCCACAGAGCCAGGGATGAGAAAGACAAGCTTTTTAGTAGGTTTTTTAAAAGTCGCCCTTTCCGTGAACATCCCCTCTTTGTACTTGGGGAGTAGTATTCTAATTCAACTTCCAGTTCCCTTGGGTTTGTCCAGGCAGGATGTGAGGATGCTTTCAGGGTCACCCTTCTCTAGATTTGTGTGTCAGGGTTGGTCCTAGCTTCTTGAAGATTTCCCTTACTTTCTTGCAAGTGCAATTCATTCAGCAGCATGTTTTTTTTTAAGTGTTTTTGTGGTAGGAAGTAGGATGGTCTCTAGCCCACCACAGTAGATTATAACTAGATTGCAACTTGATGGTTACAGTCAGCAAAATGTTCTCATTTTTCAAAATTAGACATATGGGGAATGAGGGAATGGCCACTGACAATGGCAAGGAGGTCCCACCCTGTCCCCCTGCCCCGGGACTCACCTTATAACAGGTAACCTGCTCCAGCGGCCGGGGTCCCCGGTTGCCTGCACTGCTGTTTTGACTCTGCATGACCCCGATGACCTGTGGGGTTCTCTGCTGATTGGGAGAAGAGTTCTGACTCGTTAACTGGATCAAGGAGGACGACCTTTGTAATGGCGGATTGTTACTTTGCTGGAAAGAGTTACACAACACGGTTTTACTGTGGAAAACACGTGCACGCAGACTACCAATGGGGAGAGGAAAAAAGAGGGCGGGACTTGTCCCGCATGACCATCAGGAAGAAGGGCTTCCACGATGGCCCAGCTCAGCCCAACTCAGGAAAGCGGGCAGAAGAGAAACATCTGGTGATGGTGGCAGGAGCGACTGCCCGAAAAACACCATGCAGACACACAAAAACGAAAAATAAAAGTAGAAAACAAAACACTAAAGAGACAAGAGGAGGTCTCTAGGGCAGTGGGGCAAGGGCATGATCAGGCCTTACTTTTGTTTCTGAGGTTCTAGCTTCAGGTCAGGATGAACGCTTGGTTCAGCCAGATGTTTAGCAGCCTACACGGCGAGCAACAGTCACAGAAAAACAGTTGGAGCCTGACACGCTGACCTGTGGTCTAGGGGCTGAGAGGGCCCTCCTCTAGGGAGTCACGCAAGAAAGAGGGGGATGGGGCTCCTGGTATGGGGACTGGACAGCCACCTCCCAACCAAGTGGGTTCCTGGCTGTGGTCCCTGTAAATGTCAGGAATTCCTGGCTTTCCTGACAGAGTTTGATTGGTGCCACCACCTCCTAAGGGTGGGGGTCCAGGAAGCAGACAAGAGCAGCTGCATCTCTTCCTGGCTGCTCAACCTCTAGCACAGAGGGGGGCAGGTGGGGCTTTGGCAGCTGGCCCAGAGCCCAACCAGGTAGGATGTAAGGCTTCAGGCTTTATGGGCCTGTCAGAGATGCTGCCTAGCAACCAGCCAGTCCTTCCTCTGGGTCCAGCCCCAACTCCCATAACCACACTCAGGATGCCTTTGGTTTTAGGGGGCTGCTGCAGATCCCCATTTGTCTGTGGCATTTCCCTTTCTCTCATGCTTGAGGGCACAGACCAACTGCTTCGTTTTGGAGCACCTAGTCTAAAAAAACAGAGCCAGCTAGGCCTGCAGTCCTTTGATCTCAGTTCCTCCTCCCAGCCTCCAGAACCTCCACAGGAGCAGGGATGGCGCTGGCCAGAGACCTAGTTGGTCAGTTTCTGCTCCCACACCTGCTCCTGTTCAGGAGGTATCACCTCAGACAAGTCCCTCCCTCTACAAATCTGAGTTTCCCCCTTTGTGAAAGGAAGGGTCCGGTCCAGAAGCGAGAACAGCAGACATGGGGTGCCCAGCTGTTTCTGCTCCAGCCCCAGAGGCAGACAGTGCTGCACCAGGCAGCCTAATCTCATGATGGGTACGCACATGCTGTCTGAACCCTGCCATCCTGCTGCTGGCCTTGCTGCAGGATGGCCTTGCTGAGATTCTGGGGCTAGAGGCCCTTCTTCTCTAGAGGGAGATGCAAACTGCTGTGCTCGTGACTTCTCTGCTGGAACTCGGGGACTCCCCTTCTCTCCCACCTCCTCCCTTCCCCTCCTCTCACAAGGTCTTGGCTGGGCCCAAGGCCAACTGCACACCCAGGCAGCACTGAGATTCTCTGTAGGAAGGGCACTTCCTTCCTTCAAAGGCTGAGGAGGGGCCAGGGCACGGTACCTTTGTTGGAGGCTGCGTCTGCTGTGGCAGTGGGGGCTGCTCAGTGGTTCCCATGGGCAGTTCAAATCGAGGGCTGGTCATCAGCAGCCAGAGGGGATGAGAACAAGACAAGGAGAAGGGGGATGAGGAGAGAGGCCAGGCCATGTTCTCTAATTCTGGCCCTAGGAAAATCTCACACAGCTGCCCCAGCACAAAGTGACATGAACCACACAGACAGGGGTGGGGACTGGTACTCTGCCTCTGGGAGGCTACAGGAAGGGTGGGGAGAACAGAACTGACTTGCCTGGGCTAGCCCCAGCTCTGGCCACATCAGGCTGGGAGACCTTGGGCCAGTGCTGCCTAGAAGTGGAAGGAACACACATGCCTGTGGCACAGCAGGGGCTGCACACATGAAGCGCACCCCTCCAAGGTCTCACTCGGGTGCCAGCCCCTCCTCTCTTGGCTACAGGCAGAATCACTTGGTGACACATACTCTCCACAGGCAGGGATATCTGAACCACCTGCCAGCACCTGGGCCTCATCTAGAAAGCAGAACCAAGTGGCAGCACCAGCCACTCGCCTACGGTGAGGCAGGGTCCAGGGTCCCAAAAGACCAGGAAGGAGACTGTACTCCTACTGCAGGTTCAGCAGTGTGGACAGATACAGCCGAGAGAAGGCAAAGCTCTTCTGCAGCCCCGGTGGCATCCCCGGTAGAAGCCCAACCCCACAACTACCCAAAGTGACAGATGTGCACTGGGATCCCAGGGACAAGGTGATAGACCCGGGAAAGGAATGTCAACCCTGCCAAGCAAGGATAAAGACCCGTCTTCAGAGAACAACAGACTTGCCTCTGACCAGAGTCCATCATCTGCCACCACGTGCCCTGGTCAGTGGCTACGCTCTGAGCCTCAGTGTGCTCATGTGTGAAATGGGGCCGTTCTCTCTTTGATACTTGCCTGTCACTAATTACTCTATATGGAACTCCAAGCTCATGGCCTCCATAGAGGAGGCTCTGAAACTTTGGTTCCCTTCCTTCAGGGCACAGGTTCTTAACTTAAAGTCCCTAAACTCCCTAAGTGACAGGCAAGGGTATCTGTGTGACTGTTCCCTGCCCATCTTTCATCAGATTCCCAGATGGCCCGTGACCCAAGGAAGGTTAACTGCTGGTTTAGGCAGAGCCACCTCTGGGCTCAGGTGGTCATAAGCAGTGGTTCTTCCCTTCTCCTGCCCCTGTCCCAGGCCCTGGTACTGACACCACCCAGTGGTGTCACCCAAAGCCCAGCTGGACCCAGGGCCCAGCTGGACCCAGGGAAGACACAGGGCAGCAGCAGGGCCTAGGCCAAGAGCTGGGGAAGAGGGTGGAAGTGGCTGGCTACTCACTGCATGAATTTACACGAGGGTCCCTCCGGGCAGAATCCCACGAGGTAATTCACACAGATGACTCTCCGCGTGTGCCGGTGCCTGCACAGGGGACCTGCCGAGCCAAGCATCTGGGTCACTCAGACATCCCCTCTACCAAAGAGCCAGAGCATGGCTCCAAATGCTGGCTTTGCCTCTTATTCATGTGGAACAGCGGGCAGGGACTCAACCTCTCACTGGTCTCCTTATCAGAAATGCAAGGCGAGATCACCATCCACATGGCATCCTTGGAGGTTCAAGGGAAAATGAGGGGTGTGAAAAAGCTTCACGAGTTGCAGAATGTTAGGTTTTGTGGGGCAGGTGAGACAGGTAGGGTGATGTCGCAGGTGGCAGTCTTCAGAGTCATGTGAGCAGAGGGAGGACTGGTCTCTAGCTGGGGATCCAGCCCGCCCCAGCACTTACCATGCTTGCAGAAGCCGCGGTCATACCAAGGGCAGTCTTTGATCTTGGACTCAGGGTCGATGTGCAGGAAGGGGCACTCCTTGTTGCTACACTCCCCTGCAGGGAAACACAGACATGTGGTCACCTGGGATGGCACCAGGAGAGCCGGGGCCAGGCCCACCTTGGCTTCTCCCAAGGCAAAGAGAGGCCAGGCAGTTCTTGTGTCCAGCCTCAGATGGTGAGCCCTGAGACCCAGAGTAGAGTGTCTCTGGGTCCATTTCCTGACCTGTACAGTGGGCCTGTGACGGTCCTTTTCTCACATGCATCAGTGTCGCAGGGAGGGTCAATGACGCCAGCCTAGCCTGGCATGGGGTACACATTCATCACAATTCATCACTCTGCCCCTTACCGAGGCAGAGGGACCATCCTGGGAATTATGGGGAGACCTAGACATACAAATGCATCTACTAGCCGGGCTCGGTGGCTCAGCCTGTAATCCCAGTGCTTTGGGAGGCTGAGGTGAGTGGATTACCTGAGCCCACAGGTTCGAGACCCGCCTGGGCAACTTGGCGAGACCTCATCTCTACAATAAATCAAAAATTAGCTGGGCGTGGTAGCACGCGCCTGTAGCTCCAGCTACTTGGAAGGCTGAGGCAGAAGGATCGCCGGGGCCCAGCAGGTCAAGGCTGTGGTGGCCGGGAGCAGCCACTGCACTCCAGTCTGGGCGACAGTGAGACTCCAACTCAAACGACAAAAAAAACATCTACTGAGACCAGGAAATGACTGTTCTGCTCTGATGGGCTCTTCACATCTACAAGCTGAGACACTTGTACACCTGCACAACTGACCCAGCTAGCCACCAGGACTGCCTCCCTGGGCGACTGCCCTGCCTTCAGGCCCATCCTCTTCAATCCATGTTGACAACACGGCTCAAATCCAGAAGAAATGCAAACTCCTCCACCAGACCCCCAGGGCCCTGTGTGGTCTAGCCTACCCTCCTCCTCAGGCTCAGCCTCCGCCTCTGCCACCCCAGTCACACCAGTCCGCTGCGGCTTCAAGATCACTCCTCTGCCAGGACTGACCCCTTCTGCTCTCAGCTCAGGAATTCCCTCAAGAGGCCTTCCCCAACTGCTCTGCCTAATGTAGATTCCATCATGTGGTCTCACCAGCTTTTATTTCCTTTGGAGTACTTTCATAAGCAATTCTCTTCTCTATTTGTCTCACTGGCTAATCAGCTGCTTCTTTCCCTGGGTCACAAGAGCAGAATTCATGTCTCCTCCGACAGTGCTTTGAAAGCGTGACACAGCTGGGCTCGGTGGCTCAGCCTGTAATCCTGCGCTTTGGGAGGCTGAAGTGAGTGGATTGCCTGAGCCCATGGGTTCGAGACCCGCCTGAACAACTTGGCGAGACCTCATCTCTACAATAAATTAAAAACTAGCCAGGCGTGATAGCGCGTGCCTGTAGTTCCAGCTACTCGGAAGGCTGAGGCTGAAGGATCGCCGGAGCCCAGCAGGTCGAGGCTGCGGTGGCCGGGAGCGGCCACTGCACTCCAGTCTAGGTGACAGAGTGAGACTCCAACTCAAAAAAAAAAAAAGAAAAGAAAAGAAAGCATGACACATGCCCAGCACAACTCAGCTTGCTGGGGTGGCAGTCCTGGGGTCAGAGCTAACCCTTATGGCAACAACAGGTCTGCTTCCTGGGAAACCTCGGAGCGCAGAGACCCTGGGGACTCATTCCATCAGGGAGCGCAACGGCTCTGCTGGGCTCAGCACCAGCCCCACTGCCTCCACCCTGTTCCTTGCTTCTCCACGCAGGCCACTCAGGGCAGCTGAGGCCAGGCATGCTCTAAGCAGACTGCCACCAGAGGACAACCTCAAAAGTATTACAAAGACCATACTCTCACAGAGAAGGAACCAACTCAGGCCAGGGGGCAATGTCCACGCCGGAGGGAGAAGTGGATTCCAGGGAGGAGGATACAGGCAGAAACGATGTCTCCAACGAGCTGTACTGCTCATTGCCTCACTGAGACCTGTATTAGTCTCAACGTCCCAGGGAATTTGAAAGTGCTCCAAACATGGAAGCACTGCAAAGATATAAGCAATGAGTGGAGAACGGCCATGACATCCCCGAACAAAAGAGCCAGCTGAGACTGCAAGCTCTCATCTTGAGATTGCAAAGAGAGAAACAGACAGAGATGCTGCGGGCACTGGGTCCCCTCTGGGTCTTGGTTCTAGAGGAGCCTCCAGGGTTCCAGGCACCTTACCGAACTTGGAGTAGAAGTAGCACTCAGGCATCTTGGTCATGTCATACTCGTGTAAGAACTCGCACTGGTCCCCTTTCTTGCACAGCCCTCGCAGCCAGTGTTTGCACACAACTGTCTTCTCGCCACTGATGTGGCGAAATGGGCACATGCCCCCTGCCAGAAAGATGGGGACAGGGTGTGAGGGGAAATGCGGCCCTGAGCCTGGGGGACTGGGCCTGAGGGAACTGGGATGCCTTCACCCACACCTCTCCAAACCAACTAAAGGCAGCATGTCCTGGGAGGTGGCAGAGGTGCTCCTGACAGAAGGCTACATGATGGTAGGCAATACATTGGCAAACGTTTTACATTTTAATAAGTTATTCATGATCTCACAGATAGTGCTGTAAGATGAAAACTTAACAAGCCTGGGGAGGTGAGTTTATTTCTTAATTGAATTAAAGAATAACCCCAGTGGTACAGACATGGAAAACTTGTAGGGACGGTAAAAGAAAGACTGGAGCTTGGGAAACCCTACAGGATACAGAGAACCACCAACAGAAGACCACATTCCAGGTCTTCAGTTAAAAAGTCTCCAAGAATTAAGAAAGATCAATTTCAGAATTGAGGAAATGTAATGGGTACACATGGGGGGTGGGTGCCTTCTGTGGAACAGAAGCCATTCTCTGGCAGGACCAATGAGAGGGCCCGACCAGAATGAGAAAAAGCCAGTTCCTGAACACCTCCATGCTGGGGCTTCTGTCTATGTCTAACTGTCCAACAGAATTCTCTGCAGTGAAAGAATGTTCTACATCTCTAGCCGGGCTCAGTGACTCAGCCTGTAATCCCGTGCCTTTGGGAGGCTGAGGTGAGTGGATCGCCTGAGCCTGCGGGTTCAAGACCCGCCTGGGCAGGCGAGACCTCATCTCTACAATAAATCAAAAAATCAGCCGGGCGTGGTAGCGCATGCCTGTAATTCCGGCTACTTGGAAGGCTGAGGTGGAAGGATCGCCGGAGTCCAGCAGGCGAGGCTGCAGTGGCCAGGAGCGGCCACTGCATTCCAGTCTGGGCAACAGAGTGAGACTCCAACGCAAAAAAAAAAAAAAAAAAAAATGCTCTACATCTCTGCTGTTCAATATGGCAGCCATATGTAGCTACTAAGCACCTGAAATATGACTAGTGTGACTGAGGAACTGCATTTTAAATGTTATTTGATTTTAATTACCTTAAATTTGAATAACTACATATGGCTAGTGGCTACTATTAATGTATTAGTCAATACAGAGACAGTTGTAGTGCCCTTTGTTAAGGATTAAGGATGGCTGTGCTCACTGGAGGTGTCAGAATTACTGAGTGAAGATGTGGGAATGAGACCAGGAGCCCAGTGGGGGAATAATGTTCCACTCGACAGTGTGACATTGACCTGAATGCTCTGCTGGAAGGTCTATTGCCTCAGTGGTAAATGACTGCATTACAGAAGCAAAACTCACAAAAACTAACCATTGAAACCACCCCCTTGCTCTGATTCTACACTCTCTAATCAAGCTTTTGATTAAAATGTGGTTTCCAGCTGAGCTCACACCTGTAATTCCAACACTTTGGGAGTTAGAAGCGGAAGGATTGCTTGAGGCCAGGAATTCGAGACCAGCCTGGGCAACACAGTGAGATCCTAGTCTATACAAAAATTTAAAACTGGCTAGGAGCAGTGGCTCATGCCTAAAATCCCAGCACTTTGGGAGAGGATCGCCTGAGTCCATGGGTTCGAGACCAGCCTGGGCAACTTGGCGAGACCTCATCTCTACAATAAATAAAAAAATTAGCCAGGCGTGGTGGCGCATGCCTGTAGTTCCAGCTACTTGGAAGGTTGAGGTGGAAGGATCACCTGAGCCCAGCAGGTCAAGGCTGCAGTGGCCGTGAGATGCCACTGCAACTCCAGCCTGGGCAACAGAGTGAGACTCCAAGACAAAAAAAAAAAAAAAAAATGAAAACTTAGCCAGGTGTGGTGGTACATGCCTGTGGTTCCAGCTACGTGTGAGGCTGAGGCAGGAGAATGTTTGATTCCAGGAGTTTGAGACTGCAGTTGAGTTATGATCACGCCACTGCACTCCAGCCTGGGCAGCTGAGTGAAGCTGTGTCTTTAGAAAAAAATAGTTTTGTAAATAAATTTTCCTACAGGGAGAAAAATGCCCAGACCATGGCATGTAAAGTCCTGCCCAGCTATACTTATCATGAATTAGTGAATAGACTGGCTCATACAGCCTCTCTTATGGCCTGGTTAGTGTGAAAAGACCTCACAAGACACACTATCATGGGGTCTTTTGATGAGACGCCACAGAGGACAGTGAAGCTGTATAGACACTGTAATAAGAAAGGCCTGGGGGAAGGCTGAGGCGGAAGGATCGCCGGAACCCAGCAGGTCGAGGCTGCGGTGGCCGGGAGCGGCCATTACACTCCAGTCTGGGCAATAGAGTGAGACTCCAACTCAAAAAAAAAAAAGAAAAGAAAGGCCTGGGTTCAAACACCAGGCTCAGGCACTCACTAATTCTGTGAACTTGAGAAAGTTCCTAAATACCTCCATGCTCGGGACTTCTCTCCATGTCACCAGTCAGCTCAATAGCCACAGGGGACATGAAGTGACAAGGCAGCCTCAGAGCCAGGTTCAGTCTTGTGTTTTAGGTTTCAGGTAGAACATCCCATCAGGTTCCTAGCCTATCCAAACCACTTCTCCATCTGTGGACACTGTCTGCAGAAAGTGATGCAAATCCCAGACCTGATAGCTTACAAATCTGCTAGGGGACAAGGAGGTAGAAGGGCATCTCAGGAGGCATGTCAGGAAGCCAGGAATTTCTTACCTTTGCCACAGGCAGCTTTCAAAAAGAATTCACAGACAGCAGCCCCCGACTCTAGAGAGAAGAAAGGAGAGACATCAAACAAAACTAGGTGCAACTGTTAGTGGTGATGTTTGAAGACAGTGGGAAAGAACTCTTCTAGCCTTTGGCCCATGAAGGTTCAGGGTACAGGAAACAGAGTGGCAAAAAAATGCAAGGCCCAACCAAGCAAGTAAAACATCTTACTTTAAACATCCCCTGCAAAATAATCCCCCGTACATATTGAAACCAGTCATTATTCAGTGCTTTGAGAGCCTCCTATAAGCAAGATGCTTTCAAGGAGTTAAGAGTGGGTGGGGGAAGAGGAAGGACGGAGTACAAGATCAAAGAAACAAATTAATTACCCCTAGCCCAGACCTTCCAGGGGGGCTAATTCACAGGCATCTTAACACAAGAGAATGATCTCACAGGAAGGACAAACAAGCAAATGAGGCCTCTGAGAATGGACAGGCTCCAGAGAAGAGCAGGTACCTCTGGGACGCTAGTCCAGAGTGAAGAATGTAAGTGGAGACATGGAGGCAGGGCTGCTCTTAATATGCAGCATCCACATACAATCATTAACGGAGCACATTCTTTCATTTCCATAGAGGCATAGTGTGGTGGAAGTCTGTGGGCTCCAGCAGGACAGCTGCTCTGCTCAGTCCAAGAATTTACCAGCCATGGCTACCGAAATAAACTGTCCTTGGCTTCATAAAGTATTCTCTATCAGTAGGCACTTTAGAATTGCTGAAAACTCACCAGTGACAACTCTGAAGCCCACTTACTTGCTCCCCCTTACCAACTTGCAAGAGAACCCTTGGCTTCTTGAAAGCAGGCAGATTTTGCTAGGACAGAACTAAGGTTACAGAAGTTAGGGAGTCACAGGGGTGTTACTACATTTGCATTCCAAAAAGTCTGAAAAGTCTTATATTAAAAAATGTATCATTTAAGAGTATTTCTGGCCAGGCTCAGTGGCTCAGCCTGTAATCCCGCGCTTTGGGAGGCCAAGATGAGTGAACTGCCTGAGCCCGCGGGTTCGAGACCCGCCTGGGCAACTTGGTGAGACCTCATCTCTACAATAAATCAAAAAATTAGCCAGGCGTGGTAGTGCGCGCCTGCAGTTCCAGCCACCTGGAAGGCTGAGGCAGAAGGATCACCGGAGCCCAGTAGGTTGACGCTGCGGTGGCCGGGAGCGTGCCACTACACTCCAGTCTGGATGACAGAGTGAGACTCCAACTCAAAAAAAAAAGAGTATTTCTGGTCTCTCATTCTTTTCAGAAGTTAGGGTTGCTTCATTCCTTAAAGTCAGAAATCTATAGTCTTGGGGACTAGGTCTAAGGTGGGAATGGGATAAAAGTATGCCTTAAGGGCAGAACTGACAGCTCTTCCCAAAACTCAGGCAGGAATGAAGCACAGGGACTAGTAAGGAAGGGCTGTGGCCTCACTAGGCTTTAATATACTGAACAAAATTACTGACAAGCAATAAGTACAGAGGGTGAGCCGGGCTCGGTGGCTCAGCCTGTAATCCCGCGACTTGGGAGGCTGAGGTGAGTGGATTGCCTGAGCCCGCAGGTTCGAGACCTGCCTGGGCAACTTGGCGAGACCTCACCTCTATAATAAATAAAAAATTAGCCGGGTGTGATAGCGCGTGCCTGTAGTTCCAGCTACTTGGAAGGCTGAGGCGGAAGGATCGCCGGAGCCCAGCAGGTCGAGGCTGCGGTGGCCGGGAGCGGCCACTGCACTTCAGTCTGGGCGACAGAGTGAGACTCCAACTCAAAAAACAGTACACAGGGTGCCTACTGAGTCTGAAGCCTAGGCTGGGGTAGCACCCATGATTAGGCATGTCCCTGACCCTAGGAACAGGTATGTGGGTCCCTTGCCACTGCACCTGTTCTCACAGGCTTGTCAATTTGTGGTACCGGTGGGAAAAGAGTGGGAGGGAAACAGGTGCCCCTCATGGATGGTTCCATGGTCTCCAGCTAGTGCCATCAAGACAGGAAAAGGTCAAGTCACCAAATGACTACATGTGTTGAGGGGTAGGTAAGAGAAAATGTGTGTCTGAATTTGAGCTACTTGCAAGAGGTGTACAGTGGTGACAGTGTCAGTGAGTGTATAAAATAAGGTAGTTTGATGGATGTCTCAGGTACAAGCACTATCTTGTACAAAATTATCAGCATGAGGGGACAGACTCAGAAGTCATACGTGCATGTGAAGGTGTGACCGCCTGAGCAAAGGGAGCTGCAGGCACCGGTGAGAGACAGCACACAACAGAGCTCATCAGGCTCTGCCTGGGCCTAAGTTTCCTCATCTGTGCATTAAACACCAGCGATCTCTAAGAGCCCCTTGGGCTTTTTAATGCTACAACATTAGATTTCAAGTATGTTCAGAAATGGCAGACTATATGAAGAAAACTGCTGGTTCCTTGTAAAGTACAAGATATCCCACCAAGTCGGGGGTGGGGCAGAAGACACCATGTGAGGCGGGAAGAGTGAAGGGAGATCAGGCCAAGGGTCCATTCCAGCTGTCTCGGTCTGATGACCCAGAGTTGGGGTCCAAAAAAAGTGAGAGACGGGCCCAAAACTGAGGATGAGTGCACTTCAGAATTATGTGAACAGACGCACACGGTCCTACCTTCCTAAAGATTACTCAGGGGTCCCGAGACCCAGGGAGAGCGTTCTGGTGCCGTGAAGGGGGGGGGGGGGTTTGTCCTCAGGACGGAATAAGAAAGAGTCCCAGGACCACAGAGGGGGGTCTCGGGACTAAGGGGGGAGGAGTCCCGGACCACAGAAGAGAGGGTCTCAGGACCGAGGGGGAGGAGTCCTGGCGCCACAGAAGAGGGGGTCTCAGGATCGAGGTCAAGAGTCCCAGGACCTCAGAAAAGGTCTCAGGACTGGGGCAGAAAGAGTCTCGGAGCTACAGAGGAGGAGCTCTCAGGACCGAAAGTCAGGAGTTCCGGGTCCGACTCCAGCTCGCCCGCCCGCCCGGGCCCCTCGCTCACTGTCCATGCCGGGGAAGGGCAGCGGCTGCGCCCCGAGCTGTTGCTCCACCGCGATCTCCAAGTCGAACTTGATGTGGTCCACGCTGGCGATGAGTTCCTGCATGGCGGCGGCGGCGGCCCCCCGGCCCGGCTGCCCCTCAGGTCTCTCGCCGCCCTCACACCTCTACCCGCCGCCCGCCCCGCAGCTCGCAGACCTCCTCCGCCTCGTCTCGCCGCCGC
>NW_007246875.1:306208-307606 GCF_000164805.1 Carlito syrichta
AACGCCCACCTCGCCGCACGCCTGAAACCGCGCGCGCGAGTTCGCGGACTGCGCCTGCGCGAAACCCGAGGCGGCTCGGGGACTGAGACCCCGAGGAGAGTTGGGTACGCGGCTGCGACTGGCCTCGGGGTAACGCCGGCCAGGCAGGCCGGGGGCAGGGAGCGGTGCGAAGGCCCGGGCGGAGTTCACCGCTGCGGACACTTCGAATGAGTCTCTGTTTGATCCTCGCCGGAGCTCCGGACTGGAGCCGAGACAGGGCAGGCAGCGTCAGACGGGTAAACCGAGACGCTGAAGGCCCGCGTGGAGGAGGCAGAGTTGGCCTGGGAGTGCAGGTGGGCGTCGGAAGAAGGGCGGGTCCCGCCGAGGGAGGACTGCCATAGCCGATCTCTCGTTACGGGACTTTTAACCTGGCTGGGCTAATGAACTAGGTAGGAAGAAAAGGACACCCGTACTTTCTCCACATGAAATTTAGCGTTTCCTTCTCGGATTGACTGGCCAGAGGAGCAGCGTTAGCACAGTGCCTGAAACGAAATCGTCGTAATTTCTAGCGGGGGCGAGTGGGATAGTTCGAGATGGTTTGTGCGGCGACTGCACGGTGGTATCTCCAGTTACTGTTTACACCCATTCCTGCGTTGAAGTTAGGATAAGATGTTTTATATAATGCGCCGAAAAAGAACCACCTGTACTAATATAGCAGAAATTTGTTTTTAAAACATTTTGATACCTAATTCAGTAGCATTGGGGCTTGGGGAGATTATTTTGGCAATTTTATGAATTTTAATGAACACATGTAAACATCATGCTTGTAAGGAGTGACCTTGCTAGATGCAGAATGGTCAAGGCCTTCTGCACTAGTGTCATCGAGGTACTGATTAGGAGAGACTGTCTATAGGTTGCATGGACCTGGGTTCAAAGCCAGTCAGCCCAAGCTGGCCAGGCTTGTCCCCTGCACTGCTGCAAAACCCCAGCAAGTCTCTTTCCTCCCAGAGCCTCAGGTATTAATCTGTTCAATCTGCCATCGCCCCTAGGTGTTTCCAATGGTGACCCCGCTAATACAACCAGACTTTAAAATATTCTTATGCTATAAGCTGACCATTCTGATTTTTTTTATTAATGAGTTTAATGCGTGCCGGCCAGAATCTTTAATTCACCACTATCCACTAGAAATGTAATGCAAACACATCTGTGGTTTTATTTTATTTTTTTGAGTTGGAGTCTCACTCTGTCGCCCAGGTTGGAGTGCAGTGGCATATTCACAGCCACCCCAGCATTGACCTGCTGGGCTCAGGCGATCCTTCCACCTCAGTCTTCCAAGTGTTAAACCCAAATTTCAAAATCCGAGAGACCACCAAAGAGCCAGCTCTGATGCAAACACACAAGGGTCTTTATTCAGGCTCA
>NW_007246875.1:308236-318921 GCF_000164805.1 Carlito syrichta
CAATTCTACGGGGTCTGAGGTAGGATTTAAAATACTAAGATTTCATAAAGTACAATGAACATGAGGTAGGGATATATAAAATATAGTGAACTAAACACTACTTTTACAGCAAGTATGGCTTTTTAAGTTTCTTGGTTTCTTGGGTGTCTCACAAGTAGCTAGAACTATAGGCATGTGCTACCACACCCCACTAATTTTTTATTTGTTGTAGGGATGAGATCTGGCCAAATTGCCCAGCCTGGTCTCCAGCCCTCAGGCTCAGGCAATCCACCCTCCTCGGCCTCCCAAAGTGCTAAGATTATAGGCTGAGCCACCAAGCCCGGCCCACATCTGTAATTTAAAATTTTCAAGTAGCCACATTAGGTTAAAAAGAAATTGTGAAATTAATGTTAATAATATATTTTACTTAGCTCAATATACCCAAAATATTTAAACATATAAAAAAGTTATTAATGTGTGTATTTTACATTATTTGTTTGTATGACAACTTTGAAATCTGATGTGTGTTTTACACTTACAGCATATCTCCATTTAGAGTGATCACATTTCTGTTGCTTAGTAACCTCATGTGGCCACTGTCTGCTGTACTGGACAGCACAACTTTTGCCCATTTGTCCACAGATTTTGAAGAAAATAAATGTGTTCGCTTCTCTTTGCAGAAGCCTAAAATGCCGACATTTTTCCCCCAATAACAAATTATAATAGTTACAATTTTTGAACACCTGTTGGACACCCAGCATCATGCTTAAACACATCTTACTTAATATCATCTTGCTTTGATGAAATCGGGGCACAGGAAGGTCAAGTACCAGCCCCAACCCACAGCTCTGGCCAGGACTCAGATTCAGCTCTGACTGATATACCCGTGCTCATAAATCATGATTTGATAATATTCATCACTTATGTCTATTGAGTACTTACTGGCCAGCACTGTGCTACCTGCTGGATACAGGAGAACCCACCTCCTCCATTTATTGCTACAGTGCCATGTGAGTGACATTATTGTTAACTCGTGTATAGGTGAGGCCTCGTGTACAGGTGAGACCGAGGCCAGAGCAGTTAATGCCCAGGGACACATGGATGGTTGTTTAACAAATCTGAAATCTGAACGTAGGCTTTCTAACTCCAGGAGCCCACACTTGTAACCAGTCCTCTGTCTTCTGCTCTTTGTGACTAGGAACTTGAATTGACTTTTTTTTTTCTGACATATTCCAGGTACTGCAGGGACAGGAAAGCCAGAAATGGACCTTGTGAGACTCACCCGACTCTTCTCTAGCCCTCGCCTCATGGGGCTGTCCATCCTGCAACACCTAGGCCCACTCAGAGCCATGTGGGCAGGAGGCAAGGAGGGCCCCATGTGGCTGACTCAGCCCGTGTCAGTAGCCTTCAGTAGCTCCCTCTCTCAACTGCTTCTCAGCCAGGAGAGCCAAAAGAACACTAGAAATCTCAGCTCTGACCCAAGCCAGCCCAGCCACACGGCCACTCAGGAGGAAGAGGAAGAGGAGAGTTTTGGGACCCTCTCTGACAAATACTCTTCCCGGAGACTGTTCCACAAATCGACAGCCCAGTTCTATAACCTAAGGCTCAGGGAACAGAGTGTCGAGGATGACGAGGAAAAGGAACTGGAACCCAAATCCTGGCGGGGTCCAAAAAACACCCCATACTGGTACTTTCTTCAGTGCAAACACCTGATCAAGGAAGGGAAGGTGAGGGAACCTTTGGATTCACTCACTGCTCCTGGCTTCTTCCCCAGTAGCTCAGTGTTTTGCGAGGGGCTACCTAACCTTCCCAGTGCCTGAGTGTTGGGATGCTTAGGGCACAGTTTACAGGTCTCCCCTCTTCTCTGTCTTCACCCACGTTAGGGACCCACCAGCCTCATGGCTCTTAAGTCTCCCCTGTCCTCCGCTCCCCTCCACTGTAGATTTCGTATTCACAACTGCAGTCCCGACGTTCTGGTGGCCTCCTTACCTTTGCAGCCAGCTTCCTCCTTGCCATCTCCCTTACACTTATCCACACGGGTATCCACACTAGTCTCTCTACTTTTGTGCAAATACAAGCCTGACATTTTGTTTCCAGCCTAGTTTTCCCCAAGCTATCTTCCTGTCACTAAATGGCTACCCATTACTCCATTTTCCCGGGTCAAATGCCTCAGGTCATCCTTCATTCTTTTCTTTGTCTTACCAACTCTACATTCAAAATGTCACCAACCCAAACTGCTCACATGATGTCCAGGTGTAGCTTTCTCCTCTGCCTTCTCAGCTATTAGGACTGTTGTCACCAGGTTCCCTGCTGTCCTTGTGATGTCCTGCCCACTTTCTGCTCCTACCACAGAGCCGGCCAGTTAAACATAAAGCAGTTCATGTTAATCCCCTATGCCAAATTCACTCCCAGTATATTTAGTGGTGTTACTGTTTTCTTTTTCTTAGGTGTCAGTAATGGCATTGCATTTATGTTTAGAAATCTCTTAGAGGTATGTGTTGAAGATCTTATGGATGAAATGATAGGATGTCTGGGATTAGCTTTAAAAATTTCATTTGGCCTGGGTGTGGTGTCTCACACCTATAATCCCAGCACTTTGGTAGGCCAAGGTGGAAGGATCGCTTTAGCCCAGGAGTTCCAAGACTAGCCTGGGTAACATAGCAAGATCTCATCTCTACAAAATATACAAAAATTAGCCAGGCATGATGACATGTGCCTGGAGGGCACAGCTGTAGTGAGCTCTGATTGTGCCACTGCACTCTAGCCTGGGCAACAGAGTAAAACCTCTAAATAAATAAATAAATAAATAATAAAGATTTAGTTTGGAGGGGGAGTGCAGGCTATGAATGAAACAGGTTTGGCCAAACGTTGGTCAATGTTGTAATTATACTAGTCTCTCTACTTTTGTGTACTTTTGAAATCTTCTATCATGAAAATTTAAGAAACACAAAGATGCCAAAGTCCTCCCAGTGGCTTGTGAAGCCTGCAAGACCTCCCTTACTTCCCCCTTCACCCATTACCTCTCTATCTCATCTCTCTGCTGGAGTCAACTCAGCACATTCAGCTCCGAGGCACACTCTTGCCTCAGGACCTGTGCACCAACTCCTCATCTTCAAGTCGTTGTTCACATGTCACTTTCTGAGTCAGGCCCTACTTAGCCATAGGTATCTAAAAATGAATCCCCCACACCCTTCTGGCACACTCCACTTGTTCATATATATATTTTGTTTTACTTTAGAGACAGGGTCTTGTTCTGTTGTCGAGGCTGGAGTGCAGTGGTGCAATCATAGCTCACTGTAGCCTCAAACTCCTGGGATTCTCCCATCTCAGCCTCCCAAGTAGCTGGAACCACAGGTGTACACCACTGTGTCCAGCTATTTTTTTTTTTTTTTTTTTTTTTTTTGGTAGAGATGGGGTCTTTCTATGTTGCCAAGGCTGGTCTCAAGCTCCTGGCCTCAAGTGATCCTCCTGTCTCAGCCTCCCAGATTGCTGGGATTAGAAGCATGAGCCACCATGCCTGATCTTATTTTTCTTAATTATCCCATTTGGTGCCTATCTACACTAAGATGTGAGCTCCAAGCTCTTGTCCATAGCTATATCGCAGTGAATAGACCTTGGTTGGCTATAGTAGGACTTAACAACTGTTTGAACAGATGAAAATAAGAGGTAGGCCGCACGTGGTAACTCATGCCTGTAATCCCAGCAGTTTGAGAGGCTGAGACGGGAAGATTGCTTGAGGCCAGGAGTTGGAGACCAGTCTAGGTAGCTTAGTGAGCCCTCATCCCTACAAAAAATTTAAAAAAATTATCCAGGTGTGGTGACACATGCCTGTAGTCCCAACTATCCACAAGGCTGAGGCAGAAGGATCACTCTGAACCAGGAGGTTGAGCCTGTGGTGAGCCGTGATCGTGCCACTGCACTCCAGCCCGGGTGACAGAATGAGACCCCAACTCAAAAAAATTTTTAAAAAGAAAAAGACAAGGGATAAAGGAATGAACTGAGGATTTAACGGGGAATAGTGTCGGGGTAGGAATGGGGCAAAGACAGCTGTGGGCCAAGGTGGTCTGCAGTCAGAGGAGGCTGGCTCACCCAGGGCTGCCGTCCTTCACCTCCTCAGAGGGTCCTTCAGCCTCCCTCCCTGAGGCCATCCTGAGTCCCCTGTCGCCCCCTTCCCCTCAGCTGGCCGAAGCCCTGGACCTATTTGAGAGACAGATGCTGAAGGAGGAGCGACTCCAGCCGCTGGAGAGCAACTACACGGTGCTGATCGGGGGCTGCGGGCGGGCTGGCTACTTGAAGAAGGCCTTCCGGCTCTACAACGACGTGAGTGTGGGGTATTGGGCAATAGGGGCCAGGCTGCGATGAGCCGAGGCGGGTCCTGACCATGCCACTCGCTAGCACATTACCCTGGCCAGCTGACTTCACCTCCCTGGACTTGGACTCATCTCCATAAAATGGAGGTGATCTTGGGTGACAGATGAGATGCCATGAAAGTCCCTCAGCCTCTGCCTGGACCTCAGTATCCCCACACGTCTTCTTTCTTTTTCGCTGCCACACCCAGCTGGGTCATATTCCTCCTCTCTCCACGACACATGCACCCTTCTTAGAGCTGCTTCTTTTAAAGGGCCTTTCACCCTGCTGGAAGATCATTTTACGTCACCCACCTCTTGGGTATGTCCTATTTGTCATTCTCAGAGCCAGGAAGCTGCAGGAGGTCTGCAAACTCTGGCAGGAGTTTGGCCTACAGCCACAGGCTGGGCTTCTGGGAACCCTAGCCTCTTGTTGTTTGGGCATTCTGCTCCAGGCCTCATGATCTCTAACTGGAAGCAAGGGGGAACAATGGCAGTGACAGATGGTAAAGTACCATTATATCCTTTAAAAGATGTAATAAAAGCCGGGCTTGGCGGCTCAGCCTGTAATCCCGTGCCTTTGGGAGGCTGAGGTGAGTGGATAGCCTGAGCCCGCGGGTTCAAGACTCTCCTGGGCAACTTGGCAAGACCTCATCTCTACAATAAATCAAAAATTAGCTGGGCGTAGTGCGTGCCTGTAGTTCCAGCTACTTGGAAGGCTGAGGCGGAAGGATCGCTGGAGTCCAGCAGGTCAAGGCTGCGGTGGCCAGGAGCAGCCACTACACTCCAGTCTGGGTGACAGAGTGAGACTCCAATTCAAAAAAAGTTGTAATAAAATGTCATGGCATGCAAAGACGGGAGGCCGTTGGATCTACCACTGGCAGAAGAGTTCAGGTGCTGGGCAAGGACAGGCGGGGGGTGGTGGTGATTGTCTGTCAGGCCTCGGTTAACAGTATAGCAGCCTTTCTGACACATGGAGGATCCATGAGTGCTGACCCCTGTACACATCACTGTTCCAGCCCAGGCCACTGGTTTAACCTCCATTGTTCTGTCACGTTGTTAGCTTTTGTTGTTGAGTTATTTCTTTTTTCCTTCACCTTTTTATCCTAGAAGTTCCAGGTCTCAAGAGTTAATTTTTTCAAGTAAACTTTTTACTTTGGAATAATTTTGGATTTATAGAAAAGTTGCAGATAGTATAGAAAGTTCCCATAATACCCCTCACCCAGTTTCTGCTATGTTACTATCTTACACTATTACAGTGACACATTTGTCAAAACTAAAAAGCCAACACCAATATGTCACTGTTACTTAAACTCTACCAGTTTGGATTCCACTAGTTTTTCCACTGATACCCTCTTCCTATTCTAGAATCTAGTCTAGGTTCCCACAAGGACTCCTCCAGTCGGGGACAGCTTCTGAGTCTTGTTTTTTGTGACCTGGACAGTTTTGAGGAAAACCGATCAGGTATTTTGTAGACTGCCCATCCATGTGAGTTAGGCTAGTGCTTTCATATGCTGAGCCTGGAGTTATGGGTTTGAGGGAAGTGCCCTCCTGTCAGGGGGTGCATGACATCAACATAACTTTTCCCTGGTGACATTAATCTTAGTCAGTTGATACAAGTGGCATTTCCCAGGTTTCTCCACTGCGGAATTACTCCTTTTCCCTTTCCATCCTCTCTTTTCTGGGTGTCCTTCATATCACTAATTACTGTCTGTGATGAGTCACCTGTGGTGTGTCTTCCTTCTAGCAGTCTCCAACCTTTTTAGCATCAGGCCCCAGTTTCGTGGAAGACAGTTTGTCCACAGACAGGGTGGAGGGGGGAGTGATTTGGATGTGTTACATTTATTGTGCACTGTATTTCTACTATTATTATATTGTAATATATAATGAAATAATTATATAACTCACCATAATGCAGAATCAGTGGGAGCCATGAGCTTGTTTTCCTGCAACTAGACGGTCCCAACTGGGGGTGATGGGAGCCAGCGACACCTGAAGTGTGTTGCTTATGTCTAGTCTACTCTATAATCTTGTTTTGGTTGCTGTTACAGCAGAAAACCCTGCTTCACAAAGATAGGATGTTGGAAATGGAAGCAGGCTTTTCAGTGCTCATCTGACAGGAGGGGGAGCTCAGATGGCACTGTGAGCGAGGGGGAGCAGCTATAAATACAGATGGAGCTTCATTGCCTCACCCACCGCTTACCTGCTGTGCGGCCTGGTACCAGTCTATGGCCCGAGGGTTGGGGATTCCTATTCTAGAAGATCCACTCCGCTCAACCTAGGGCCAGTGTGCATTTCTCATCTGTGGAGTACAGGAGTGCACGCAGAGCTTACATCATCCTTGAAGGAAGGATCGCCATCTTTGCTTTTCAGATAAGGATACTGAGGCCCAGAGAGATGAAGCGACATCTCCGAGGCCACCCCATTTGAGCATCCCAAAGCTGGGATTTGAGCTTAAAATGGCCTGACTCTAGCAGGGCTATTGAATCCCTCAGCAGTGTGTTTCCTCAGGGCTTAGCTTTACCAGGAGATTCTCCACCTTGAGCACCTGCCTCACTCCCCAAGAGGCTTGACCAGCAGGGTCAGCCCACCCCCAGGGCTTGTGATTCGGCAGGTCAGGTGGCCCTGAGAGTGTGCGCTGCACTGCTAGTTCAGGGTCACCCCGAGAACACTGCCATACGCTCTCCTATTTGGCTCTTGGAACAGCCCATCAAGGCGACGGTGTCATCCCTGGTTTCCCAATGAGGGGCTAACTTGCCCACAATCCCTCTGTACTAGTTAGTAAGCACTATACTCCCTTTCTCCCTTGACATGATGGCCTGGTTGGGCCTGAGGGCGGGGACATAGGGAAGACACTGCTGCAAGCCTCCCAGGCCCAGGGTGGGCTGACAAGTGCCCAGGGGAGGATGGTTTCTGTTTAGTATGTCAGGGGTGTGGGCTCAGTTTCCGATGTCTCTCCAGTGGGTTGAGGTTTGGAGAGCCAGGCTGTGGCATGTCATTGACTCTCCCCTGACACCTGGCCCAGTGGATGTAGTACTGGGGTCTTCTCTGGCTTCCTCAGGGTGGGATCAGCTGATTCCAGATCACCTCTGCATTTCTTCCATCTCAATAGATGAAAAAACGGGACCTGGAACCCTCAGATGCCACATACACAGCCTTGTTCAACGTCTGTGCTGAGTCCCCCTGGAAGGATTCTGCTCTGCAGAGCGCCCTGAAGCTCCGGCAGCAGCTCCAGGCCAGAAACTTCCAGCTCAACTTGAAAACCTACCACGCACTGCTGAAGATGGCTGCCAAGTGCGCAGACCTCAGGATGTGCCTCGATGTGTTCAAGGTGGGGACGCCCCTCCCTTCCTTTTCCCCCGTTCGGGGCCAGTCCCATGTGGCAGATGGGAGCCTGTGGTGTGTGTCTTCCCTCACACAGGGAGGTTCAGAGAGGATGAGGAGACAGCCCTGTGCTGGGTGCTGGAGTTCACAGATGACTCCAACAGGACTCTGCCCTCCGAGGCCTTGGGCTGACAGAAGACAGTAGGTTATGTGCACTCCTGTGTGCTGTGTGCCCTGTGTGGGGCCACTGAAGAGGGAGGGCTTCACGGATGAGGCATCCTCCACCTGAGTATTAAGGAGGAGTCGCTGCTCACAGGCAGGCGCCGCCCCCCCTCATGTAGAAAGAGCACTGGGAGTGCCAGCCCGGAGTTCAGGGATTTGCGGATCGGGGCTAGTCACTGTGTCAAGTTCGAGAGACACAGTTGAGTGCAGGTATGGGACGCTGAACAGGGCTTCTTCTGGAGGGGCCTCAGTGCCAGGCTATGGCAGGGATTCGGCCTGTATCCTCTCCTCCTCAGCTGCCCCATCAGAAGGGCTTTTTATTTCTAGTTCACAGAGGAGACAATTAAGTTTTTCAGTAGAGAGTACCTCAGGGCTTTGTTGCTACTTTCTCAGTTTGCAAGAAGGCAGGACAGATACACGTGAACACCTTAAAAGTCATCTTTAGCCAGGCTCAGTGGCTCAGCCTGTAAGCCCCCGCTTTGGGGGGCTGAGGTGAATGGATTGCCTGAACCCGTGGGTTTGAGACCCACTTGGGCAACTTGGCGAGACCTCATCTCTACAAAAAATCAGCCAGGCGTGGTAGCGCGTGCCTGTATTTCCGGCTACTCGGAAGGCTGAGGCGGAAGGATCGCCGGAGCCCAGCAGGTCAAGGGTGCGGTGGCCGGGAGTGGCCACTGCACTCCAGTCCAGGTGACAGAGTGAGACTCCAACTCAAAAAAAAAAGTCATCTTTATTGTGAGGGTGTCTTTGGGAAGCAAGGAAGGCTCTAGGTGCCCACAGCTAGCCCTCAAGAGAAACCAGAACAGCAACAGGGCACCAGGTGCCCTTGGCAGCCTTATCATGCCTGTTCCTTGGGCCCAGCAAGCGTGTCTTGCTCTCTAATTCACATCCTGCCTTGGTGGTGACTTGGCGACTTTCTGTTTCTGCCCCTTCTATGACTGACCAATGCTTTTCCTCATTGTATGGATCAAGTTCCCACCTGTCTCATCCCAGCAGACAGGACCAGGTGCTTGTCCAGGCTCCACATGGTGAAGAGCAGTCTGTTGGCCAGAGCTCACCCCTGAGTGGCTCATCCAGGGTCACAGGGGTCTGTAGTCTGAAGACCTCCCTGAGAGTGGCAAATCTCTCCAAAGGGTGCTGTGTGCAAGCCAGGTGCCTGAGGCTTCTGGAAGGGGACTGTTTAGCTGAAAGGGCTCTGGCCTGACCTGTCCAGAGATGTCATATTGGTATTTTAGGCAGGTCACTCTGGCTGGTGAGGTGGTGGGTCAAAGAGAGAAAGAGACCAGTCGAGAGACAGCTGTGGCCATACAGGAAGAGAGAGCCCAGACCAAAACCTCACTGAGTGGAAGATTGGCAACAGAGGAGGCTGTCCAGGGGTATAGGAGGCAGGAGAGTGGGAGCAGTGTGGTGGGGAGCCAGTTTATGCTGACCAGAAGGACGGGAGAGAGTTGGAAGAGAAGCCCATGAGGTGCTGAGAGGCGTTTGGAGTATCTCAGAAGGCCTGGGGCCAACACCAACACACCTAAGAGGGGCCAGTGGTAACTCAAGCCAGGAGACTTGCCATGTGCAGCACTGACTGTCACAGGATTGTTCCAAAGATCCTCCCTGGGACCCCCCCCCCCCACAATGAGGAAACTGAGGTGGGGGAGCTGAGTACTTAGCCCACACATCCACAGCTGACCAGTGTTGGAGCAAGAACATGAGGCCAGCCATATGCAGCTCCAGAGCCACGAGTCCAGTCGCCACGAGGTGATCTTTGCAGAGGTGCTACACAGATTTGCCTGAAGCCTAACTGGGAAGAGAGTTTGTGAGGGGCAGTGGGACTCCTGGGCTCTGCTGCAGGGGCTCAGTGGGACCTTCTTGTTCCCGCCCCCAGGAAATCATCCACAAAGGGCACGCGGTCACAGAGGAGACCTTCAACTTCCTGCTCATGGGCTGCATCCAGGACAAGGAGACAGGCTTCCGATACGCTCTGCAGGTCTGTCTCTCCTACCCTACCTTCCTGCCCCGCTTCCCGCAAGCCTGCGCCAGGGGTACAAAATGGTGATCCTGTGACTGCCCTGTGCTGGCTGTGTTTATACTTCCGCTCCTTTAGCCTTCCCAGAAGGCACTGCAACTCCGGTTCCACAGACAGAAGGGAGAGGAAGCCCGTGGAAGCAGTGTGAGGACAATTCCTGTCTTTCCCACCCACTGGGCGGCCTTCTGCAGTCAGCCCCGACTCTCCTAACCTGGGGACTCACCCGAGGAGTCATTCAACCCTCTCCCCTTAGCTCAGCATCTGCAGGTGTGACCCAGGAGTCTGCATTTACTCCCAGGAGAGTCTTAAGGCTGCCGATGTTGTGCACACTGCTCTAATCCCACCTCAGACCCCCAGAGACAATCCCGCTTATCAAGTGGGGTGTTGGTGCTAGAGTTGGCATCTCAGCTGCTTTCATGGCTTCTCAGAGTTGGAAAGACCCAGAGCTTGAGCTCCCCAGTGTGGAGTGTGGGCCGCAGACCAGCAGTATCAGCCTCACCTGGGAGCTGATCAGGAATGTAGGCCCTCAGCCCCGCCCGGGCCTCCTGTGTCCAGATCTGCATTTTAGCAAGATCCCCAGGTAGTCTGCACAGGGTTTGAGCCCCAGTGCTCTGGGACAGCCCTGGACCAAATGCTTGCTTCCCTCTGCAGAATCCCTGCAATCAGTGGCTGACCTCTAACCAGCAGCCTCTTTATAGATCTGTTCTAGTTAGAAATAATCTATCCTAGCCGGGCTCAGTGGCTCAGCCTGTAATCCCATACCTTTGGGAGGCTGAGGTGATTGGATTGCCTGAGCC
>NW_007246875.1:318941-333180 GCF_000164805.1 Carlito syrichta
GAGCGGCCACTGCACTCTGGTCTGGGTGACAGAGTGAGACTCCAACTCAAAAAAAAATAATAATAATAATCTATCCTGCCAGGCATGGTGGCTCACATCTGTAATCCCAGCACTTTGGGAGATGGAGGTGAGAGGATTGCCTGAGTCCATAGGTTTGAGACCATCCTGAGCAACTTGGTGAGACCTTGTCTCTATAATAAGTAAAAAAAGTGACTGGAAGCCGGGCTCGGTGGCTCAGCCTGTAATCCCGCGCCTTTGGGAGGCTGAGGTGAGTGGATTGCCTGAGCCCGCGGGTTCGAGACCCGCCAGGGCAACTTGGCGAGACCTCATTCTTGCAATAAATCAAAAGTTAGCCAGGTATGGTAACACGCACCTGTAGTTCCAGCTACTTGGAAGGTTGAGGCAGAAGGATCAATGGAGCCCAGCAGGTGGAGGCTGCGGTGGCCGGGAGCGGCCACTGCACTCTGGTCTGGGTGACAGAGTGAGACTCCAACTCAAAAAAAAAAAAAAGTGACTGGATTTGGTGGCTCAACCCATAATCCCAGCTCTTTGGGAGGCCAAGGCGAGTGGATTGCCTGAGCCCGCAGGTTCGAGACCCACCCAGGCAACTTGGCGACCCTGTCTCTGCAATAAATCAAAAACTAGCTGGGCATGGTAGCACGCGCCTGTAGTTCCAGCTACTGGGAGGGCTGAGGCAGAAAGATCACTGGAGCCCAGCAGGTTGAGGTTGCGGTGGCTGGGAGCATGCTACTGCTCTCCAGTCTGGGCAACAGAGTGAGACTCCAACTCAAAAAAATTTTTAAAAATTAACCAGGCCTGTGGTTCCAACTTGGAAGGCTAAGGTAGAAAGATCATCTGGGTGTGCAGGAGAGGCTGCGGTGGCTGTGAGCGTGCCACTCCACTCCAGCCTGGGTGACAGAGTGAGAATCCTACTCAAAAGAAAAAAAAAAAAGAAAAAGAAATGATCTATCTTACTGACAGCTGCTTTGTGTTGCACACTCAAAAACTGCTTGAGCTGGGCACCATTAACCCATTTTACATACCAGGGAACTGAGGCTCACAGAGGTTAAGTAACGCATAAAGTCCCACAGCCACTAAGTGGCAGAGCTGGGACTTGAACTGCGTCCTGAAACCTGAGCACTACTTCCTGTAGCACACTCTGCTGTCACAGGAGAGCATTTGTATCACAGCTAAACCTTAGTCTGTCACCCATTCCTGGGAGATGTGGCCGCTGAGGCCCTTTCCCTCCACAAGGCCTTGCCCAGATAGGCAGTGGCCCTCTTGCAAGGTTCACCCGCCTGGTATTGATTAGCTCCTCCCCACCCCCATCCCCATCTGCACACTTGTCTCTGAGGAGGGCAGCATGTCAGATGTGTGCCCCTGGCCCCATGTTGAGTGTGGAACAAAGAGGAGGGAGCCCATGTGCCATCTTAGGAACCTCAAGTTCTTTGCGAGTGTCAGAGCTACCCAGACACGATGTGTTGTTGAGAGAATGATCTCATTTAAGGAGGAGACAGAGGCTCCAGGGCTTACAGCTAGTGAAGGGGGTGAAGGGCTTCAGCCGAAGCCAGCCTGTCCCTTGCCCCATGCTCTACTAGCTCTGGGTCTGCCTCTGCTGTGTGCCAGACTCTTAAGGAAGCCTGAGTGTCTTGAGCTTTGGCACTCACGTCTGGTGCTGGGTGTGCAGCAGGTACTCGACGGGAAGTGCTGCTGAATTCCAACCATAAAAGTCTACCTGGAGCCAGGCTCAGTGGCTCGGCCTGTAATACCACGCCTTGGGAGGCTGAGGTGAGTGGATTGCCTGAGCCCGTGGGTTCGAGACCCGCCTGGGCAACTTGACGAGACCTCATCTCTACAATAAATCAAACAAAAAAAAAAAGTAGCCGGGCATGGTAGCGTGCGCCTGTAGTTCCAGCTACTTGGAAGGCTGAGGCAGAAGGATCGCCGGAGCCCAGCAGGTCAAGGCTGTGGTGGCCGGGAGCAGCCACTGCACTCCAGTCTGGGCAACAGAGTGAGACTCCGACTCACAAAAAAAAAAAGTCTACCTGGACTCTTCTAGAAACTAGCCTCTGGCATCCCTCCCTGATGGGAGCGCACAGAAAAAGTAGACAGAGACAGGCCCTGGGGAAAGGCAGAGGGATGAGACTGGGAAGTTTTGGGGGAGCTTGAACAGGGCAGAGGGCCTCCCAGGGAGTCCCCAAATTCTGACGATTCTGGGTTAGACACCATCCACACACACACCCCTGCACCTGGGCATTGGCTGGTCTGACTGCCAACACCCAACACCTGCTCTGCCGAAGGCTCTTCTGAGGTGGGAGCACCAAGCTGTGTGTCTCTTCTCAAGCAGGTGTGGCAGCAGATGCTGAGTCTGGGGCTCAAGCCAAGCCGGCACAGCTACAACCTGATGTTGGGGGCAGCTCGGGACTGTGGCCTGGGGGATCCCCAGGTGGCCTCAGAGCTGCTCCTGAGGCCCAGGGAGGAGGCAGTCCTGCTTCAGTCCCCAGCAGGCAGGCGGCGGGCAAGGAGAACAGCCCAGACTGGGGCCAGTGACTGCATGTTGGCCAGGCTGCACGTGGAGGCCCTGGAGAGGCAGTTGTTTCTGGGACCTTCTCAGGCACTTGAGGGGCATCCAGAGCCTCGAGAAGCCAGAGTGCCCATCAAGGACCAGCCTGAAGTGGAAACTGAGGCTGAGCCCAACCATTCAGTGGCCTTCACCCCAGTGGCCCTGAAGCCACCTTCGTTGGAGCTGGAGGTCAACCTCCTGACCCTTGGGACTGTACCCCCGGCTGTGATCTCCTTTGGGATGGTGACCACTCCAGCTGACAGGCTGGCCTTGATGGGGGGCCTGGAGGGCTTCCTGGGCAGGATGGCAGAGCACAGACTCCAGCCCGACATCAGGACCCTCACCCTGCTCGCTGAGGTAGTGGAGCCCGCGAGCCCTGCAGAGGCCTCGTTGCTGACCATCCTGGACAAACACCAGGTGGAGGCCGATGTGACGTTTTTCAACACGCTTGTGAGAAAAAAGAGCAAGCTGGGAGACCTGGAGGGAGCAAAGGTAAGGGGCTGGAGACAGGCACTCCTGGATCCCCTGTTGAGGGCCTGACCCTGGGTGAGGTGCCAGGAGTCGAGCAGTGAACAAGCCAGACACACTCCCTGCCCTTCATGGAGCCCAGATTGGTGGGGAAGGTGGACCCCAAACATGTTATGCTGACCAGGGGGCACAGGTGCTACAGGAAGGGCAGGAATCTGAAGGGCATTCCTGGAGAAGGGACAGCATGCTGTAGACGGGCAGGCTGGAAGTCCAGAGCATCTGCAGAGAAGTTCCATTCTGGGGAGCTGGGTCCAAAGGGATAGGCTGGATGGGACTTGAGGCCTGAGTACCGGACTGAGGCCTCTGGGCAGAGTTGTATCCCTGAAGTTTCAGTGCCCGGCCCAGGGCTTCACCAGAGAAGGCTCTTGCCAGCACCAGTGGGTTACAGGTTACAGCAACTCCATGTTTATCCTCACAGGCACTGTTGCTACTCCTGGCAAAGAGGGGGATCGTCCCCAATCTGCAGACCTTCTGTAACCTAGCCATTGGGTGTTGCAGGCCAAAGGATGGTCTGCAACTGCTCGCAGACTTGAAGGTGAGTGGACTCAGGCCTGGGCAGGACGCCCATGGTGCTGAGGAGTACTCTGGGGTACTCAGGAAGAAAGTTGGCAGGGAAGAGGGGCTGTGCCAGGCCCCAGGCCCTATTCCTAGATGGGATAAACTGTGTGTTGGCAGAAGGGAGTGGTGTCAATGAGCTTCCAGTACAGAATGGTCATCTGCGTTTGAGAGAAAGCTGTTGGGATGGGCGTGGAGAGCCATGGGTGTTCCCTTCTCTTTTTTTTTTGAGTTAGAGTCTCACTCTGTCACCCAGGCTGGAGTGCTTTGGCACGTTCACGGCCACTGCAGCCTCGACCTGCTGGGCTCAGGTGATCCTTCAGCTTTGACCGTCCAAGTAGCTGGAACCACAGACACACTCTACCATGCCCGGCTAATTTTTTGATTTGTTGTAGAGATGAGGTCTCGCCAAGTTGCCCAGGCTGGTATCCAACCCATGGGCTCAGGCAATCTTCTCATCTAGGCCTCCCAAATTGCTGGGATTATAGGCGTGAGCCACCGCGCCTGGCCTGTGTTCCCCTCTTGAAGGTGGCAGTGCGGTGACACTGAGAGGTAGGGATGGGCCTTGGCCCCACACTCCAGAGCGATGGAGGATATAACTTGGAACAGGGATTATCTGAATTCCTGGGGGGCAGTTTTTAAAGCCTCCAAGTATTTCTGTTTCGCATCCCACCTAAGTCCCATTGAGACTTTGCTGAGTGGATTTCATCCAACCGCAGCAGAGGCCACTTCCTGGGAGCAGGTTCTTGGTGTGCCCCACATTCAGTGTTTTCTTGTGGTTTCCCTGGACCCTGCCGGGCTCACCTAGCCAATGCTGGCTGCTTTTCTAGGTTGACCACCACCTTTTGGTGACTGTATGTCAACTCATAGCCTAGAATGAGAAGGTGGTATCTCCCCTCATCGTTTTCCACTCTTGCGGATTGTCATTTGGTCTTTGAGAACAGAATGGGCTTCCCTCTCCAGCTTCTTCAGGGCTGAGGGAGAGTCCGGGCACTTACTCTTCTGCTGGAGGGGACAGTACAGCCCATCGACTCTTCTGCTGGAGGGGACAGTACAGCCCATCGTTTCTACTAGGTTCTGCCTTCCTGTCCTCGGTCGCTGGTTTTCAGACCAGGCATGACAGGCAGGATGACTTCACTGTGTCCCTTCAACTGCCATCATTTTGCTGACTATATGATGTACACGTTTCAGAAGTCCCAGGTGACTCCCAACATCCACATCTACAGCACCCTTATCAATGCGGCCCTCAAGAAGCTAGACTACACCTATCTTATCAACATCCTGAAGGACATGAGGCAGAACAGGGTCCCGGCGAACGAAGTGGTCATCCGCCAACTGGAGTTTGCAGCTGAGTACCCTCCTACGTTTGACCGGGTATGTGTTCCAAGCTCAAAAATCCTATGGGTTTCTTACCATCTCCACTGCCCACGAGTCCCTGTCTGCGTGCCTCAGTTAATGTCTCGGGCCAGTCTTGCCTTTGTTGACTGACAGTCCCACTGGCCTTCTGATGTTTCCTAGATGCCTCCAGCCTCTTCCCCACCTCAGGGCATTGGTGTTCCCTCTGCCTCAAGTAGGCACTTTCTGCTCGTCTTCCTCCTGTAGGTCTCTTAAATGGCTCTTCAAGATGTTCTGCTGGCTGCCTCCCCACCTGCTGTGAAAGTCTCCCCTCCCCACTGCATACAACCCCATTCCTTTATGCCATGTCCTAGTCTGTAACCATGGGTTCACACGTGTTCATTGAATCACAGGCTTCTAGAGGTGGAGGCTGTCTGCCTTGTCACCTGGGTCCTTGGTGCCTGCAGGGTGCTTGGTGCTTAACAGATTTGTTTGTTCTGTGGAGGGGCAGCAGTAGGGTAGTGATGGAATTGGCCTCATAGTGGCTGCATAGTCTCTCCCTACTGTTTGAGGGTATCAGGCTCTGGGTGTTTGGTTTTTGGGTCTGAGCATCTCCAGGGCATCCAGAGCGACCACGTCCGGAGCACAACCCAGATGGGGAGGGAGACAGGGAAATCAGCAAGGACACACAAAGCCACGGGGCACAGGGTCAGGATGCCATGCAGGTGCCACACTTGAGTGCCATTTTGAAGATTTTGCAGGAATGAGTGGGACAGGAATTGTTATTTATATATTGTATTCACAGGCCTTTTGGTTTTTTTTTTTTGAGTTGGAGTCTCACTTGGTCGCCCAGACTGGAGTGGAGCGGCCGCTCCCGGCCACCGCAGCCTCGACCTGCTGGGCTCCGGTGATCCTTCCACCTCAGCCTTCCCAGTAGCCGTAATTACAGGCGCGCTCTACCACGCCCGGCTAATTATTTATTGTAGAGATTCTCGTGCTCTACCATGCCCGGCTAATTATTTATTGTAGAGATGAGGTCTCGCCTGCCCAGGCGAGTCTCGAACCCGCGGGCTCAGGCAATCCACTCACCTCAGCCTCCCAAAGGTGCAGGATTACAGGCTGAGCCACCGAGCCCGGCTGGGCCTTTTGTTTATTACGTATCTTCTAGTTTGTGGATTGTCTCTTCACTCTTACAAGATACCATAGGGCTGAGGCTTTTTATTTTTTTTTTTTAAGTTGGGGGTCTTACTCTGTTGCCTAGGTTGGAGTGCAGTGGCATGAGCATGACAATCACAGTTCACGGCAGCCTCAACCTCATGGGCTCAGGCAATTCTTTCGCCTCAGCCCCCTGCGTAGCTGGGACTACAGGCTAGCATCACCACACCCAGCTGATTTTTAAATTTCACTTTAGAGGTGTTTCGCTCTGCTGCCCAGAGGCTGGTCTTGAACTCCTTGATTCAAGCAATCCACCTGCCTTGGCCTCTCAAAGTGCTGGGGTTACAGGTGAGCCACCATGCCCAGCCCTTATTGTATTCAAATCATATACCGAAGTTCCTGACTTAGATCGTTTGACTTGATTTTTCAACCTTATGATAGGTTTATCACGATATAACTCTGTAAGTTGAGGAGCTCCTTATGACTTATAATGTAGTAAACTTAGGCTGGGCATGGTGGCTCATACTTTTAATTCCAGCACTTTGGGAGGTCAAGGCAGGATGCTTGAGGCTAGGGGTTCAAGACCAGCTTGGGCAAAAGAGTGAGACCCTCATGTCTACAGAAGAATAAAATTTTAAAAATAATGTGGTAAACTTGAATGCAAATGCATATCACTTTCACACCATTGTAAAGTTAAACCATTATTAAGTCGGTGACCATCTGCTGTGTTGCCAGCAGTAAATGCATTTTCAGGCAGAACCCTATCAAGGACTATCTATGCTCACTCCCTTGTGATGGTGGACTTATTTATATTTCTATTTGTGATTTTGTCAAGTTTTGCTAATTTTTTTCTGTAGAGATAGAGTCTATGTTGCCCGGGCTGGTCTCAAACTCCTGGCCTCAAGTAAACCTCATGCCTTAGCCTCCCAGTGTTTCTTCCTATATATTCTCCTACCAGCTTTCTTTTGTTTTCTGCCTGGAATATCATGTTTCTCCTTTTCTTCCCACCTCTCCGTGGAGACTGCTGCAACAGTGCCAAGATGATAGAGGAAGGTAGTGGCTGTGCTGAGGGGAGGTGCTCAGCAGACTGTGGCAGCAGAGATGGTGGGGCCCAGGGATTCTAGCTTGGGGAGCTGAGACAACATCCTAGGTAGGGGGTACAGCAACATGTATTTAGAAGAAAGATGACTGTCAAGCAGGTGGAATATGGGCCTGTGTCAGGGTACAGCAACTATAGCTGGAATCTATTTCTCTACAAGAAACTCCTCCCATAGTGAATGTTAACAGCTTTTCTGCCCAGCTCCCTGGGAGAATCACAGGGACCAGCTTCCCTGAGGCCTGAGCCAGCTGCTGTGGTTTAGGATTCACTATAGGTGGCATGCAGTGACTCTAATCATCAAGGGCCCCTATGAACCCCATGCGCTTTCAATTGCAGTACAAAGGGAAGAACACCTACCTGGAGAAGATCGATGGCTTCCGAGCCTATTACAAGCAGTGGCTGAAAGTGATGCCGGCAGAGGAAACCCCCCACCCCTGGCAGAAGTTCCGGACCAAGCCCAAGAACCGAGAACCCATCAGGGAGGCTGATGTGGATGGAGACCTTGGAGGCAGGTGATGGGGAACTCAGCTGTAACAATGTGCCAGGCTCTCAGTGTTTTCTGGGAGCCTCAGGCATCCCTCCCATAGTAAAGATAAGTGAACATGTTGGTGTCACTCACTCATGAAGGAAAGGCTAGGCCCAGAAGAGCTGCAGCACCTCACAGGTGTTGGTGTGAGGACACACGCTGGACCAGAGTGCATGTTCATAGCAGCCCCAGCAGCAGCCCCAGCCACCTTCCCAGGTCACCTCAGGTCATCCTCTTCTAAGAGGCTCATGTGTGCTCATGGTCACAAAGTACCACAGGGGGGAGCCAGGACAGAGTCCACAGGAGCCTCTGGTCCCAGGGCCTGGCGCTTTACATGGAGCTCCAGACCTCTGTTCTGAAAGGACAGACACAGGGCCAGGAGGTTGAAAGGTTTTATTTTTACAAAATCACAGCCGATGGATAGTAAAGCCTTCACCTCTGGAGACCATGCTCCAGCTTGGGTCTGGGGCGCCACTCTGCCAGAAGAGCTGCTCCCAGGAAAAGGGTTGGTGCCACAGGCAGGAACCCTTGGAGTCCAAAGTCCGAGACTTAGCCAGAGCAGCCGCGGCAGCCACAGTGTGTGCACTCGATGATGCGGCCCTGCAACAGAGGATGGCTGAGATGGGGCATCCACCCCCGCTCCACACGCCCCTGCACCCTCGCTCACGGTAATCTCCCACTGAGGACCATGCCAACGGGAGTTCCGTACAGGACATACCCCGGAAACCCTTCCTTGACAGTTCTGGACAGGGAAATTGGCTTCCCCATGAAGATAGAAACTGCTACTGTTGACGCTGCAGTTGCATGTGCATTTAAGGTATACAAATTCAACATGCATACTTGCCAAAAAGAAATCTGCGTGAGTCTTGCTATTCTACTAGGTGAGCTGAGGCGGGCCTGCTACTGCTCAGGGGTCTCAGGGCTGCCTCTGGACCAGGAAGCCTTCTGGGAGGCAAAGGGGCGGAGGGCATGCACTTGAGCCACACCCTCGTGCTCCCAGTGCCCCACCAGAACAGTCAGCAGCAGGAAGAGTCATGTCCCCCCAGGCCAGGTGTGACATGATATCTGGCCCAGGGACTGCTCGGCAGACAGAAGGCCCCAGAAGAGTGGTTTGCGTTGATTTTACTTTTTCAAACTCTTCTGGAGGAAAAAGACCTTAGTGTAAGCAAACAAGTTCCTCTGGTGGAACCCAGCCAAGTCTAAGTCAGGCTGTCTTGGCCACAGGGCTAAGGCGGCAGTACCCCCAACCCTGACACTCCCATGGACTCCTGGGGCTCTCAGAGGAGGGCTTTTGCCATTCCGCCACCCTTCACTGCCTCCCTCAAAAAACCATCATCCAGGGCCTTCCTCAAGGAGGTGTCCCTTGCTCGCTCTCCACCGCCCAACCTGCCCGTCCCTGAGCTTCCACGTGGTGCAGGGAGGCAGAACTACATAGCCAGAGCTCTATAAGTTGGAACTCACTGCGCTGTAATTAGGCCCCTGTGTGAAGTTAGGGACAAGGAGGCCAAGCTGGGAGATCGGCAGCCTGGCCTGAATGATTTTTTTAAATGTAGGTTTACTAATTTATCTAATTAAGAAAGCATTTTTAATTTAAAATAATTATGTTCAAATCACTGGGCCACACAACAGTCTCCCAGCTGGGCCAGCAACTGCCAGGGCGCTGCACTGAATGGCCACTAGTGGGCAACATGCTGTGACTCCTCTGGTTCTACAGCTCTCTTTCAGAGGGGCTTACGCCCCAAGCTCAGCTACTGCCCACTCAGCATCATTCTCAAGGTGCCCAGCCTAGTTTTGGAACAGAAGGTTTTGGCAGAAGAAATACAGTGAGCACTAAAGCGTCACTGTGAGGACTGGAGGGAACCCCTACTGATTCCCCCCGCCCCACCCAATTTCACCCTCCCATCACCTCAGGGTTGGGATCGTCACCACCATTCATAAGTGAGGAAAGGAGTTCCGTAACTGCCCAAAAGAGGAGCGGAGATTGGCTCCCAGACCTAACAAATACAATCCCTGCCACACTCTGCCTACCATGGATTCCTGAACAAAGGAATTCACTCCTGGGAAGGACAGACATTCAGCAACAAAACAACATTCCAGCCCAACCAAAAAATATAAAATCCCTTGAAGATGACTAGGTCAGAATTTTGAACCGAAAATAACATCCAACTTGAGCGCCAGACATTACCACTTCCAGCTTGCTTTTAGGAACCCGGCAGATGCAGTTTGTCCCAAAATTGGTGTCCCGTGTCTGAATGCACCGCAGGCAGCACAAGTTCTCGTACCCTTGCTTTTTCCATTTTGCAATCAGGTTTTTGTCTGCATAGCCTTCTTTAATACAGTATTCATACAGTTCTGTCAAAAAGATGGGGAAAGGACATCAGACCATGATGTGACAAACCTTCCCCCACTGCTAATTAAAAAGACTCTTTAGCCAACATTGGCTCCCCACGTTTTCAGAGGTAAGAAAAATCATGACTCTTGCTGAGGTTGCAAAGATAAGAACTGTTATCAAATAACTGTAAAAGCAACTCAAGTTCAAAAAGCCGAGAGAGAATTAGACCAATTACCTCTGCTGATGGCTTTCCGCTTGTAAAAGAGGTCAAAGATATAGCGAGTTTTCTGGTGGTGGATCCTGAAGATGGGCCACAGAGATTCCACTTTCCTCTTCCCTTCATGAGGTTCTGTTTCAGCTGGGGAGAAAAAAGTGTGTGTATTTGCCTGGGGGCAATAAGGTTAGTCTGCACAGGATGGAGTGTTCTTTTTTTTTTTTGAGTTGGAGTCTCACTCTGTAGCCCAGGCTGGAGTGCTCACAGCTACCCCAGCGTTGACCTGCTGGGCTCTGACGATCCTTCTGTCTCAACCTTCCAAGCAGCCAGAACTATAGGAGTGTGCTAACACACCTGGCTAATTTTTCATTTCATTATAGAGACGAGGTCTCGCCAAGTTGCCCAGGCTGGTCTCGAACCCGCAGGCTCAGGCAGTCCTCTCACCTCAGCCTCCCAAAGTGCTGGGATTACAGGTGTGAGTCACCGAGGCCGGCCTCTTTTCTCAAATAACTCGTGATGATGAGTAAATATCACTTTATATCCACTAGGATGGTTATAATCAAAATGGTGGAATAGCAAGTAACAAGTGTTGGCAAGGATATGGAGAAACTGGAACCCTCAGATACTGCTGATAGGAATGTAAAATGGTACAGCTGTGTGCAGAAAACAGTCTGGCAGTTAAGAAGTTAAACAGAGTCACGATATAACCCAGCAGCAGTTCCAGCCTTAGGAACATGCCAGCAAGAACCAAGAGAACTAAAAACACACATGCACTTACAATCTGAACTGTTTGATCTGGAAGGAAAAAAAGAACACAACACACGTGTGTGTACACAAACTTGTGTATGAATGTCCCTAGAAGCCAAAAGGTAGAAATAGCTCAAATGTCCATCAACTGATGAATGAATGAACAAAATTGGTCTGTGTAAACAATGGAATATTATTCAGCTGCAAAAAAGGGTGAAGTACTGACACATGCTATGACATAGATGAACCCTGAAATGCTGTAAAACTGACTGTGGCAATCATGGCATATATAAAAACCCCTTAATTGGACACTTTAAAAGTTTGGTTCAGCTGGGTTCAATGGCTCAGTCTGTAATCCCGCGCTTTTGGAGGCGGAGTGGATTGCCCGAGCCCAAGGTTCGAGACCCGCCTGGGCAACTTGGCGAGACCCCACCTCTACGATAAATCAAAAAATTAGCTGGGCATGGTAGCGCTTGCCTATAGTTCCAGCTACTTGGAAGGCTGAGGATCGCTGGAGCCCAGCAGGTCGAGGCTACGGTGGCTAGGAGCATGCCACTGCACTCCAGTCTGGGCGATAGAATGAGATTCCAACTCAAAAAAAAAAAAAAAGTTTGGTTTAAAAAAAAAAAAAAACACTCATACAATAACCTCTGTTAACACCCATCCTCTATCCTTTCAGACCTATTTCTACAGCATAACAACTCAATATAATTCTGGGACCACAGATGGGCATCTTACTTTTTTTAAGTCAGAGTCTAACTCTGTCACCCAGGCTGTAGTACAGTGGCACACTCATGGCCACCACGGCCTCCACCTGCTGGGCTCAGGCGATCCTACTGCCTCATCCTTCCAAGTAGCTAGAACTGCAGGTGTGTGCCACCACGCCTGGCTAGTTGTTTTTTTATTGTAGAGATGAGGTCTCGCCAAGTTGTCCAGGCTGGTCTTGAACCCCTGAACTCAGGCAATCCTCTCACTTCAGCTTCCCAAAGTTCTGGGATTACAGGCGTGAGCCACCGTGTCCAGCTGGCAGTCATTTTTAAGGTACCTCTAATGTTTAAGGTATACAGCTGATAGGCTGCCAGCTGTTCCTTCAACATACACAGAATCAGGTGGAACTCACACCTACAAGGCATTCTCTGTCTCTCTTAGGAGTTATGAGTTGATCTTTGTCTACCACCTCCTCTCAGTTTTAGGGCAGAGAAGAAGGGAAGGAATGATCAAGAAAACTATACCTCAACTGGGCGTGGTAGCTCACGCCTGTAATCCCAGCACTTTGGGAGACCGAGGGGAGAGGATTGCTTGAGCCCACAGGTTTGAGACCAGCCTGGGCAACATGGCGAGACCTTGTCTCCACAATAAATCAAAAAATTAGCCAGGTGTGGTAGTGCGCGCTGTTCCAAGTTCCAGCTACTTGGAAGGCTGAGGTGGAAGGATCTCCGTGGCCGGGAGCGGCCACTGCACTCCAGCCTGGGTGACAGAGTGAGACTCCAACTCAAAAAAAAAAAAAAAGAAAACTATACCTCAATTTTTCCAGCTTTTAAACCATTCTATTACCTAGGATTTATAATTCAGGTCAACAAACAGGAATCTGTGATCTGAGCAGAAAGGCAGGTCTTAAGGACTCAGCAAGTGCACACCATGTGTCTGCTGTGGGTGACATCCTACTTTAGGTGCCCAAGACACGGTAGTGGGCAAGACAGAGCAGCTCAGCTCTGGATATCTATCTGGATAGCACTGGAAATCTAAACACATCTCAACATGTCCTGAACTGAAATCCTCACTCACCCACGTCAAAGCTGTATCCCTTCCCAGACCAGATGTCATGGAACCATCCTTGACACCCTTTTCCCTTTAATTCAACAAATCTGGCAATGCTGAGCTACATCCCCACTTAGCCTGCATCCCCAAGAGGTAAAAAGGGCTCTGGGCTCCAGCATCTCCCCATATACCACCTGCTACATCCCCAGAAGTCCCTTTTGTTCCTAACACTGAAACCAAGTGTCCACAGCCACGCATCATCTACACGGGCTGCTATTTTCTTTATTGAGGAAGAACATGAACAAGCAGGTCTTAAACCTGTGAACCAGATCTTAAACCTGAATTTAACAAAAATGAGAAGACAAAGAAATGCTGAAAGGCTATAAGATTAAAGAAAAATAGGAGGCCCGGCACGGTGGCTCATACCTATAATCCCAGCACTTTGGGAAGCTGACGCAGGAGGATTGCCTGAGCCCAGGGGTTCGAGACCAGCCTGGGCAACATGGTGAGACCTCATCTCTACAATAAATCAAAAGATTAGCTGGGCCTGGTGGCACACGTCTGTAGTTCCAGCTACTTGGAAGGCTGAGATAGAAGAATCACTTGAGCCCAGCAGGCTGAGGCTGCGATGGCCATAAGTGTGCCACTGCACGCCAGCCTGGGCAACAGAGTGAGACTCTGACTCAAAACAAACAAAAAGCAAGAAAAGCAGAAGAATACTTTCAGGAAGTAAAGAAGATCACATACATCTAAATACAAGGTGAAGTTCACCTCTCCTCAAAAGTGATCCCTTAAAGGAAGGAGTAGATTTACTTTTTCTTTTTTTTTGTAGAGATGAGATCTTGCCAAGTTGCCCAGTCTGGTCCCAAACCCACGGGCTCAGGTAACTCACTTGCCTCGGTCTCCCAAAGTGCTGGGATTACAGGCTGAGCCATTGAGCCCGGCCAGATTTACTTTCAAGGACTCATAAAATCTATTCCAGCACTCTCAAATTTCCTTTACTCTGATAGAGTTATTTGGGGAGGAAATCCCTCAGTCCACAATGACTGTGATTGCTGCAAGTTCTGGGACACAATCAGTTTTGAAAAAAGGAAGCAAAGTACTTTAACAGTTTATTCTTTATTGCTGGAGATAATGACCTCATGACAATGTCTAGATTAGTTACAAGTATTGAAAAAGTTGCTTTAGCTGGGTATGGTGGCTCATGCCTGTAATCCCAGCACCTTGGGAGGCTGAGGCGAGAGGATTGCCTGAGCACAGGAGTCCAAGACCAGCCTGGGCAACTTGGTAAGACCTTGTCTCTGCAATAATTTTTTAAAAATTAGCCAGGCAGGCCGGGCTCGGTGGCTCAGCCTGTAATCCTGCGCCTTTGGGAGGCTGAGGTGAGGGGATTGCCTGAGCCCGCAGGTTCGAGACCAGCCTGGGCA
>NW_007246875.1:333853-336088 GCF_000164805.1 Carlito syrichta
ATCGAGGCTGTGGTGACCGGGAGCAGCCACTGCACTCCAGTCTGGGCGACAGAGTGACACTCCAACTCAAAAAAAAGAAAAAAAAAAGGGCTGGCTCAGTGGCTCAGCCTGTAATCCCAGCACTTTGGGAGGCCGAGGTAAGTGGATGGCCTGAGCCCACAGGTTCAAGACCAGCTTGGGCAACTTGGCAAGACCTCGTCTCTACAATAAATCAAAAATCAGCTGGGTGCAGTAGCACACAACTATAGTTCCAGCTACTTGGAAGGCTGAGGCAGAAGAATCACTGGAGCACAGCAGGTTGGCTGTGAGTGTGCCATGGCACTCCAGCCTGAGTGACGGAGTGAGACTGCAACTCTAAATAAATAAATAAATAGGTAAATAAAATTAAAAGGTTTCTTTAAAAAGTAATTCAGGGTCAGGCTTGGTGGCTCAGCCTGTAATCCCAGCACTTTTGGAAGCTGAGGCAAGAGGACTGCCTGAGCTCGCGGGTTCGAGACCAGCCCCGGCAACTTGGCAAGACCTCGTCTTGACAATAATCAAAAATTAGCCAGTCATGGTAGCCCACACCTGTAGTTCCAGCTGAGGTGGAAGGATCACTGGAGCCCAGTAGGTCGACGCTGGGGTGGCCATGAACTGCACTCCAGCCTGAGTGATGGAGTGAGACGCAACTCAAAAAAAAAGAAAAGTAATTCAGTACACAGTTACCCTGTGATCATATAAGGATGCTTGTGGCTTCAGATAACATTTCTAAAGACGGAATACTACATATGTTCACAAAGTGTAGAGCCACACAACATTTACAGGGAGGTGGTGATGGTGCATTCTAGAAAACCACTGGATGATGTAAAGATTAAATGATGATGAAGACAGTGTCAAAGACCCACAGGAAAAGTCTGATCTAAAATGTTTCATAAGAGCCGGGCTCGGTGGCTCAGCCTGTAATCCCGCGCCTTTGGGAGGCTGAGGTGAGTGGATTGCCTGAGCCCGCGGGTTCGAGACCCGCCTGGGCAGCGAGACCTCATCTGTACAATAAATCAAAAAATCAGCCGGGCATGGTAGCACGCACCTGTAGTTCCAGCTACTCGGAAGGCTGAGGCGGAAGGATCGCCAGAGCCCAGCGGGTCGAGGCTGTGGTGACCGGGAGCGGCCACTGCACTCCAGTCTGGGCGACAGAGTGAGACTCCAATTCAAAAATAAAATGTTTCATAAAATGTGAACGTGAAAAAGAGTAGCATTTCCAAGTAAATATATTTTGTATGATTTTAAATATATGTCTGTGGAGGGCCTTTTCATTAATATTAACTTACTTTCCAGCACCTATACTATCGCTATGGTTAATAAGCAAACAAAATATGTCAATGTTAGGAAATCAGCCTCTTTGCATTTATTCCTGGCCCCTGGAAGCATCTAAGCTTGTGACCCTTGGACCTAGCCCACCCAGACAAGAACTCCTTCACTCACCTTCTCTCATCTTTTGATCTAATTCATCCAATGTTGGCTCTATCAACTCCCAGCCATCTGGGGGTGCCTTCCGGCTTCTTTTGACTTTAGGCATTTCCCCCCTACAGGATCTGTAAAGATCTGAAGAAAAAAATTTATGAATTGATTTCTGCATCTCAGTTCCCCAAAGATCTTTGCCAGCCACTATTTTGGTACAGTATATGTTTACTTCCTTGAGGCAGCATAGCATAGCAGCTACAGGAAAGAGTTTAGCATGCTGATTGCCTGGGTTCAATTCCTGGCTCTGCTACTTAATCATTGTAATCTTTAAAAAGCCAATTAACCTTCCTAAATCTCAGTTTCCTCATCTGTAAAATTGGGACAACAAAACCTACCTTATGAGGTCATTGAAGACTTAATTATGATTGTATACAGCATGCCTGATGCACAGTGCGTGTTTAATAGGCATTTGCTGTTATCATTAACAGCAAATGCCTATTAAAGCCTGACACTGTATTGAATGTTGGGAACACAGAACATAAAATTAAGCCGGGCTCGGCATGCCTGATGCACAATGTGTGTTTAATAGGTATTTGCTGTTATCATTAACTAACATCAACTATAAGCCTGACACAGTATTGAATGTTG
The DNA here is from genome assembly GCF_000164805.1 of Carlito syrichta. Taxonomy (NCBI): domain Eukaryota; kingdom Metazoa; phylum Chordata; class Mammalia; order Primates; family Tarsiidae; genus Carlito; species Carlito syrichta. The sequence goes on from NW_007246875.1 coordinate 335,942, forward strand.
GGAACACAGAACATAAAATTAAGCCGGGCTCGGTGGCTCAGCCTGTAATCCCGCGCCTTTGGGAGGCTGAGGTGAGTGAATTGCCTGAGCCTGCGGATTCGAGACCCGCCTGGGCAGCAGACCTCATCTCTACAATAAATCAAAAAA
>NW_007246875.1:336273-343571 GCF_000164805.1 Carlito syrichta
GGGCGACAGAGGGAGACTCCAACTCAAAAAAAAAAAAAATTAAGACACTGCTTCTGACCCTTAGAAGGTGACATTTTAGCCAGGCGTCAGATAAGTGCAAAGGCAATTACGAAAATGTGTAAAGAGGGCTATGGCTGGGGCAGCCAAAAGGATGAGTGTTTAAAAAGGAGAAAAAAAATAGCTTTAAAACCAAAGTACCTTAGGATCTGCTTCCCAAGAGTGTAACAGAAATACCTCTGGTCTCTGCAGTTACAGGCTTGGCTTTTTGTCTCTAACAATTATTCTGTGACTTTGGGGACGTCACTTTCCCTCTTTGGTCCTCAGTCTCATCTGTAAAATGAGGGCATTGGATTAGCTGATTGCCAAGGTCTCTTTTAGACCTAATTAACAAGCTACACAAAGACAAGTAAGGTAAAGCCCATCCAAAAGGCAAATCCAATTTAAATAGCATTTTTCAAACCACACAGCACCTCCTAGCTGGCAAAAAGAACTATGGATAATTATCTCATACCTTTACAAACAGCAGACTCATTTCTCCCAAATTCATTCAGCCCCTCCATTCTATAAGGTATCTGACACGTTACGAGGCGCCCTTCCCCGCCTCCTTTCATGAACTCTAACAATCGTATAGATGAGGAATCAAACTCTAAGAGGTACAGTCAGGGTCGCACAGCTGGGCATTTGCAAAGTCTGACAGCTCCCATATCAGTGGTCTTTGAACTGGTCTCCCTTCCGCTAAAGCTACAGATAGGCAGATTCTGGTCCGCGGGCGCACAACCTGTGACAAAAGAATGATCGCTTTCCCATGATCCAGAAAATTCGAGGGCCCCGGCCAAGCCTGGGAGTCAGAGGAGGTCTCCTGAGGGAGGTGAAGGTGGAGGTAACCAGATCAAGAAGAAAGAGGTGTCGGGAGGTATAAAAGAGGTAGCGGGGCTTGGCAAAGGAAGTGAGGAGGAAAGGAAGCCGTTAAGACGAGCTGTAGGGAAGCCTCATCAAGAGGACAGAATGCGAACCCAGCTTAGAAAAAACAAGCAATGTTTACACAGAAGACGTGTCTGGGAGAGAAAACGGCGTGAGAAGTCTAAAAACAAGACAGCCTCCAAATCATCCCTCGGCGGAACGAACAAGGCGCCGGCTCTTCTCGGTAGCTCACTCCAGGCTCAAGGTCCAGAGGACCGAACCCAACCCAGTCCAGCCGCTCAGATCGCCCTCATGTCTGGTGAAGACCACTCGTCCCTGGCCACAGCCGTTGCCAAGGTAATCGAGAACAGGAAAAACACTCACCGGAAGACTAGGCGCCCGGGACCGCAGCCTCTCTACCGACAGCTTCCGTTCTTCGGGCGATCTCTTCAAGATGAGGTCCTGCTGAAGCCCCGCCCCACCTCGCGCGGAGATTGCGTCATCTTGGGTGCCCGAATAATTGCCTGCGTGGAATGCTAGTGCCGCTGTTGACCTTTGCTGTCACTTCCCAGGAGGTGGTCGGCAAAGACAAGCATCTTCCCGGGCAGACTGGCGGCACTGTTGTCCGGCAGCACACGAGCGAGCCTGGACTCAGGCGGCGCGTGGGACAGTCCGGTTTCGTGCGCCGGCTTCCCTGAGGTCTGGGTCCTTGCAGCTACTGCGGCGGCGGCCCGCGCAGGGAAACTGCGCCGGGCGGAAGAAGTCCATCCCAAGGTATTTCCGGTTCCGGTGTCAGTTCGAGGCGCCGCCGCCGCCGCAGCCGCCGGAGCCGCGATGCCTAAAGGAGGTGAGGGGCGGGCGCGCGTGGCCCGTAGGTTTCGAGGGGCGGCCCGGGTCCTGCTCCCGCTGTCCCCTCAGCCCGTGGGCGTCTCAGAGAGCGGCGTGGACTGAGGCCTTTCACACCGGCTGAGAACCAGGCCTGGGCCTCGACGCTCAATTGTTCTGATGGGGAAACTGAGGTCCGTGGTGGCCCACGGTCACTCCCTCAGTGTCTTGAAGAGTTTCGGAAGCTGTGGGTCCTCCCCGGTGCGGAATGCCTGATCCGGCCGTGGTTTCTCCAGGCCTGAGGGGTCCGGAGTTTATCCCACTTTTAGGCCGGCTGGAGACTGAATCACCGCGTCCCGCGCCTGTGCGGGACTTGCCTCCCTCGCATAAAGCCTGGGTCTTCTCGGGCTGTGGCTTGACCAGGGCTGCTTCATAAGACTTAACAGGATGCTCGTGAGCCTAGCAGACCTGGCTTTGGCTACTCTGTTGGATAGCGGCTCTATGTGTACCTTTGAGCCAGTCGCTTAACCTCCTTGTGCCTCTGTTTTCTCGTTTGTAAATGGGCCTAGTGACTGAGTCGTACGATACGAGGTGATCCGCGTGGAGTGCTCAGTTCAGAGCTGGGCAGTCGTTAAGTGCTCAGTAAGCGAGCACTGTAATTATTTGTAAGGCTTTGCCAGCTCTTGGCCAAAATGGTCCATAGCTTCCCAGTACATCATTGTAGCCCCTCCTCCATCCTCTTTCCCTCTTTAGATCAATAGCCCCCAGTTTGGATCCCCGCTTTGTCACTAATTCTGTGGCTCTGAACAAGTTATTTAACCTCTCCCATCTGTTTTCCTCATCTGAAACACCAGGCTAATTATCCGTAGCTTGATGAGTTGGAGATAGGGGTGGTGAAATGATAGGGCCCGCAGAATGCCATGCTAGCTCTTGGCGCAGAACAAATGTTCAGTTAATATCGGTAGCTCATGTGTTATATTGGTTAATGCACTCACCCCACAGAAACTTCCGCCTGGAGCTTTTTCAAACTTAAATCACTTCCTGACTCCAGAGATAGTTGGGCTTTATAGAGCTAAATCTGTTTAAACCTAGCTCTACTGATTTATTCTGTGGCCAGAAGAGCCTCTCTTATGTTGTTCCCCAGTCTCTTCATCTATAAAAAGGGGGTGCCCCCGGGCTCGGTGGCTCACCCTGTAATCCTGCACCTTTGGGAGGCTGAGGTGAGTGGATTGCCTGAGCCTGCAGGTTCGAGACCCGCCTGGGCAAGCAAGACCTCATCTCCACAATAAATCAAAAATCAGCCGGGCGTGGTAGCGCGCCCCTGTAGTTCCAGCTACTTGGAAGGCTGAGGTGGAAGGATCGCCAGAGCCCAGCAGGTCGAGGCTGCGGTGGCCGGGAGCGGCCACTGCACTCTAGTCTGGGCGACAGAGTGAGACTCCAACTCAAAAAAAAATAAAATAAAATAAATAAAAATAAAAAGGGGGTGCTATCCTGGGACCAAAGTCTTGCTTAATGGATACTTTGGGTCAATATAGAAAGTTATAATTAGAAAACCTTAAGTATGAATTCATGACTGAATGGTCTTTTGGCTTGTTAAAAGCTTTGTGGGCAGACAAGGTTTACATTTCCTGGGTTAATTTGTTTGAAAAGCACAAGAAAACAAAGATAAGTATACAACTCCCCAAGACCAACTCTTGTTTCCATTATGTCAACTATGAAGCATTTTTTTTTTTAAGTTTTGAAGAGCCTATTATAAAAGTGGGACCAAGAGATGAGAGCTTGAAGTAACCAATTCTGAGTTGTTACTATTGCCTGGAATAATAAGAGGGCAAGAAAGGGTGTTCGGTTGTTTTTGTTTTTGTTTTGTTTTTTTGGTTTTTCACACCAAAAGACCATTCAGTCATGAATTCATATGGACCTGAAGGCATGGGTGTTGGCTTTTTAATGGTAAGCTTCATCTCTTGCAGTAGGACTTTCATGAGCATAGAAGTAGATACCCCTGGGAACCCAGGTAGTCATTAAAAATGGGTGGTGTGGTCTGTAGCAACCCAATTATGGTTCTGCAGCTGCTGTCTAGGAAATCAGGAGAGACCAGTATCTCTGCTACTGTCTCTGGAGCCCAGAGCAGCTCAGGCTAATTAAAAATACTCTGCTTAGGCCAGGCTCAGTGGCTCAGCCTGTAATCCCACGCCTTTGGGAGACCGAGGCGAATGAATTGCCTGAGCTCGCGGGTTCGAGACCCACCTGGGCAACTTGGCGAGACCTCGACTCTTCAATAAATCAAAAATTAGCCGATCGTGGTAGTGCTCGCCTGTAGTTTCGGCTACTGGGAAGGCTGAGACAGAAAGATGGCCGGAGCCCAGCAGGTCGAGGCTGCGGTAACTGGGAGTGTGCCACTGCACTCCATCCTGGGCAACAGAGTAGATTCTGATTTTTAAAAAATTCTCTGCTCACATTGAGGGGCTCTCTGGTTGGACCTCAGCTTCCAGGAGAGATCCCGGGTGGGGGTATTGAGGCCTTGGCTACCCTTGCATACTCAGGACTGGCAAAGGGGACACCACTCTGCTCTAAAACTGGCTAATGGTTTTAGCAGGGATCAGTCTGGTGTCCTGGCTCAAGAAGGTTACACTATAAAACTCATACTCTTAGATGAACTTTAATTGCAAGTCACATTTTTTAACTCTTTGAATGTAGACAGAATTGTTCTCAACAGTAACTTGATTTATCAGTCATTTCTTAGTCTAAGCACAAAGTTTTTGCCTATAGTTTTTGGAGGTTTTCTCCCCCTTAAGTTTTCTCTTTCTACCATACTAATAAGATAACCGTGAAGTATTTTATTGTATTTCTGACATATGCAGTAAATCACTAATGTGGCCAGTCGTGTTTTTTCTTATTATTTCCCCACCAAATAACTGTAAAGATCTTAGCAAATATTTTGTAGTGCTTATTGTTTTTCTTTTTTTTTTTGAGTTGGAGTCTCACTCTGTCATCCAGACTGGAAGGCAGTGGCACACTCTCGGCCACTCTCAGCTCAGCCTGCTGGGCTCAGGTGATCCTTCTGCCTCCACCTTCCAAGTAGCAGGGACTACAGGCACGCACTACCATGCCCGGCTAATTTTTGTTTATTTATTGTAGTGATGAGGTCTCGCCAAGTTGCCCGGGCTGGTCTCAAACCGCAGACTCAGGCAGTCCTCACCTCAGCCTCCCAAAGTGCTGGAATTAGAGGTGTGAGCCACCACGCCTGACTGTAGTAATGCTTATTCAATATTAAACACTGTTCCAGCAGCTTTACATATATTAACTAATTTTTCATGACAGCCCTGTCAGATATGTACACAGATGAGGAAACCGAGCCTCTGAGAGGTTAGATGCTGCTCAAAGACAAAGCAAGTAAGCTGAGATTTGAACCTGGGGTTGGACTCTAAAATTCGTGGTTTTTGCTACTCTGCTTTGATCTCAAGGCTCATAAAACGGGACCTGCACCAGAGGTTTGTTCTGAGGATCAGATCAGCCCATGGCTGTGACAGAACGTTAAAAGTAAAAAGCCCTATGGCAGTGGCAGGCGCATAAGGGCTACGTGTTTTTGTGACGGCATCAGAGTCCACTGTGTTTAGATTCTGAGGGATCAGGGTATTTAGCCAGTCATTCTGCAGCATCCCATCCCCCACGCCCTTCCCTCAGTTCTTATTCTTGGGAACCTGCAGCCACACAGATTGGTGGTATAGCAGATGGTCACAAGTTGCTGCTTGTGTTTCTTTGAACACGTGAGGGTGGGGGAGGTGCAGGTGTGGTGCTTGCTGAGGGACAGATCAGGTCTCTAGCCTCTGTTATGAGCACACTCCAAGCAGGACAGAACCCTCTGGGGGTCAGGGCAGTCAAGACAGCTGCTGCATTCGCCTTCCTAAAGTGCCTATCTTTGTGCAGGGAGAAAAGGAGGCCACAAAGGCCGAGCAAGGCAGTATACGAGCCCCGAGGAGATCGACGCACAACTTCAGGCTGAAAAGCAAAAGGCCAGGGTGAGTACGTGCCTGTCCACAGCACTCCCATGGCCCGGGGTGGCGCCCTGCCTCTTCGGCCCACAAGGAGTCTGGGCAAGGACTGCCCATTCTCAGGGGCAAGCTGGCATATGGGAGTGGGAGGGCAGTGGGCCCGGGTATGAGTCCTGGAAAAACCCATGGCAGTAAAGGAGGGCCATCCTCTCACTGCATCTGTTAGAAGAACAGTCTCCAGGGATGAACAGCATTTGGCTGCTGGAGGGGCGAGAAGGCAGGGCAACATGTCGTACAGACTTTGTCATGCCTCACCTCCTCTGTGATTTGTGCTGATGCTGCCCTCCCTCCCCTCCAGCTGAGGCTGATTGAGTAGTTCCCTCTCTTCTGTTCCCACGGGACTTTGTCCAGGCCACTGTCAGGAAATAGAATACACTTCCATCATTGTTGGTGTCCGCATCCCTTACCACATTATTAGATCCACGTCTGGATGAAGGGCCCAGTGGAGCATAGTCAGGGCCAGACGAGGGCACAGCTGTGAAGTGCCGCAGGAGCCCAGAGAAGAGAGAGGTCACATCTAGCTGGGAGGGGCTCCTGGAGGAGCTGGCAACTGGGCAGGACCTGGAGAACGTGTGGGCAAGTCTTAAGAGGAGAAGGACATAAGGTTTTGTAAGGAAAATTTGTTGGGAAGACAAGAAAGGTGGAGGGAAGCAGCCTGCCAGGGGTTGTCTTGGGAAACTGTGGCAGGAGGGCACGTGTGTGGGCAGGTCAGGGCGACTGGCCCGCCACGGGTAGGGGAGGGAAAGCTGAGGAGTACTTGCCTGGGAATGCCAGTAGAACTTGGCAGCTGCATACGACAGGTGGGGTAGCTGAGCTGGACTGCAGTTTTTGCCTTTGGCTGAGTCCTCCTGACCCTGGGAGACGAGCTTCTCACCCAGGCTGCTGAGGTAGTGGGAAGGGGGGCAGGGCCTTCTGTGGCTGTATGAGGGCTTGCTGGACTATAGGAGTAGCCTCCAGGCCATGATGCTGGGAGGAGGGTCTGCCTGTTTCTGACGTGGCCCCGCACCTAGGGGTCAGCATTACAAAGTAGGACCCATGTCATACTTGGTTCCAGCCTTCCAGAGGCTTGATTTCTCAAGGTCCACAGTCTGAGGGGGTGAAGGGAGGCCACAGTCTTGGGGGCTTGTTTTGCATTTTTGGTTCTGCAGGATGTCCATTTCTGAAACAGGAAGAAGAGGAACAAGGAGAAGAAGCTGGAGATGGGGCTACAGGTGACCCCAAAAAGGAGAAGAAATCTCTAGACTCAGATGAGAGTGAAGATGAAGACGATGACTACCAGGTATTGAGTCTGCTGGGGGACTGGAACTTGGGCTCGTTCATTCAACAGATGTTTATTCAGTGCCTCTCTGTTACCAGTCCCAGTGGTAGATGCAAACAGAGTCCTTGCTCTTGAGAGTTTACATTCGAATGAAGAGATGTACACAAAGAAGTAAATGGATGATATGTTTTCTTTTTTCTTTTTTTGAGTTGGAGTCTCCCTCTGTCACCCAGACTGGAGTGCAATGGCCGCTCCCGGCCACCGCA
>NW_007246875.1:343638-353933 GCF_000164805.1 Carlito syrichta
TCCGGCGATCCTTCCGCCTCAGCCTTCCCAGTAGCTGGAACTACAGGTGTGCACTACCACACCCAGCTAATTTTTTTTTTATTTCTTGTAGAGATGAGGTCTCGCCAAGTTGCCCAGGCAGGTCTTGAAACGCTGGCTCAGGCAGTCCACTCACCTCAAGCCTCCCAAAGCACGGGATTACAGGCTGAGCCACCGAGCCCGGCTGATATATTTTCAAATAGTGATCAGTATTACGAATAAAACAGACTGTGATCAAGGGGACTTGGAGTAGTGCTGTGGTGATGAGGTGACATATCAGCCAAGATCCAAAAAACAAGATGCAGCCAGCCACGCGAAAACTGGCATGCCCAATAGTTGAGGCACCTAGATCAGCAAGTGCAAAGGACCTGGGATGGGAGTAGGCTTGGCATAGTCAAAGAGTAGGAAGGTACCGGTAGGGCTGTGACTTGTGGGGAAGGAGTGGTTTGGTTCGGGATGCAGGAGGAAAGATTGGCAAGGGTGGGTCCTCTGTGGCTGTTGAAGGGGTGGGGTTTCATCATGATAAGTAGTGGACAGGTGGAGGAGGCCTTGAAGTAGGAGAGAGGGGCTTCACTAGATTTACTTTTATTTTATTTTTATTTTTTGGGTTGGAGTCTCACTCTGTTGCCAAGGCTGGAGCACAGTGGCACATTGCTCATGGCCACTGCAGCCTCGATCCGCTGGGCTTAGGCGAGCCTTTCGGCTCACCCTTCCAAGTAGCTGGAACAACAGGCGCATGCCACCACACCTGGCTACAGATTTGCTTTTAAATGATTATTTCAGCTTTTCTGTGCAGAATCATTTGTAGGGTGTTGAGAGTAGAAAGGCGTCCAGATGAGAGATTGTGGCTTGCACTAGGGTGGTGACAATGGCATGGACATGTATGGACAGATTCGAGCCATGTTTGGGGGTTGCTGAGGGTATGCATAGGAATGAGGGGAAGGGCAGCCTGGGTTAGGGGTGAATCTTGCATTTTGTTTTAGACAGGTTAAGTTTGTAATGTCAGGTATCACATGGTGGTGTAAATATGTGGCTGGACCTCTGGAGTGGAAGCTGTCTCCCTGCTCACTTAAGGAGAAATGCTGGGACTGGCAGGACCTGAAACTGGCCAGACCTACTGCATTGAGAACATACTTGTTTCTTCTTGCACTTTTTGAGGGAGATGGAAGATGCAGACTCTAGGTTCTTGAGGCTGCTTCCAAAACCCACAGACCCTGCGGTCCATGGTTCATTCTCCAGTTACATTTCCAGTTCACCAGCTGAGATGGGTAGGAATTGGAATCAGTTTGGAATCAGTCCATCCTACCCTGGGGACTCAGCATGTGCTTGTTGCGAAAAAAGCCAGGTGTGGGGTTCCATGGAGTACTGCTTTTGGACTTGCTGTGGGGGAGTGGTGCTCTATGTCAGGGCTTGTGAGTTGGCCTAGGGCTCGTGTGTCATCTGCCATCTACTTCCAGGTTGACATTGGACAAGTTAGCGACCATTCTATGGCCTATCACCCTATTGGGGTAGTAGTCTTGGGTGCTGAGACTTGGCATAGATTAGGCTCTTATTGCACACACTTGTTTTCCTTGCCCATCTGAGGCTGGTGAAGATAGTCCTGAGAGCTGTACCCACTGTGAGATGGGCCAAGCACCATGTGGACTGGGGGTGGAGCAGGAGTTTGTCCCCATCCAGATGGGATGTTGGGAGATGCTTGGAGTGGCTTTCAGGGGCTCTGTAGTACCTAACTTCTCCAACAGCCAGTTTCTTGCCTCATTCTAGCAAAAGCGCAAAGGTGTAGAAGGGCTCATCGACATCGAGAACCCCAACCGGGTGGCACAGACAACCAAAAAGGTCACACAACTGGATCTGGACGGGCCAAAGGAGCTTTCAAGGAGAGAACGGTAACATCGCTGGCCAGGCCTTGTGACCTAAGCACGCAGGCCAGGTGTTGGCCTTCAGGTTGCTAAGGTACCCAGCTCCTCAGCCCTGACTTCCTGGGCTCTTATGTCCGAGGGGCTGGGTGTAGGGTCCAGCTCTATTTATTTCTGTCTCATCTCATTCCCCAAAGGCTTTACAGTATCTTTAAAAAAAAAAAAACCCCACAGAATTTGTTTTCGCCAATGAATACATGATATCAGGGAAAGTAGAACAGCAGATGCAGACCTGAGCTTTATGCTTGAAGTAATGGCCTATGGATGTGGAGGGTTGTCCTCCATTGTTGTCTTCCAGAGCACTACACCCTGAGGAGACTTCCCTTCTCCAGTCTGATCTGGCCATTCCTGGCCTGCATCCATCTGTAGTGCTGTGGCCATAGGGATTAAGGAGAAAGAAAACTTGGGGCTATTGCCAGCCAAGAGGCAGTTCATCCCAGCACAGGGGGCTTCTGTCTGGCTCAGCTGACTGCCCCAGGCCTCTCTGAGTCCTGTGGGGAAATGGAGCTGCAAATGTCTTCTTTGAGAGTTGTGTGAGGCTTGAGATCAAGCACTGAAGTAGTTTGCTTGACTAGTGCTCTGACTTTTGGTGGCTGTCAGGCGACCTCAGGAGACTTATGAGAGGTTGAAGGCTGCTGGGGAAAGCAGCCCTGGTTTCTCTCCTGGCCAGGCTGCTAGGATGATGGCTGAGGAGTGTGTCTATAAAAGCCTCACAAGGAAGGCCCGTGAGCTTGGGGCGTGATTGGAGGCTGCTAAGGACTCCTCTCCCCTTTCAATGGCTTCCTTCTTGGTAGTGACTTCCCAGAACCTGTTGTTCTGGGCTGCTAGAAGGGCTCTTGTGCCCACCCAGCTTCTGCCCTTGTCAGCTGTGCTGTCCTGGACAACTCACTGCCTTTTATGGACCTCAGAGTCCTCACCAGTAAAAGGGTGATCTTATTGCTACCACTACCCTTTGGGATTGCAGAGATGATAACCACAAAGACCAGTACCCTTCTGCACTTCACCTTCACTGAGGGTCCTGCAGAGCCTTTGAGCAGCCTTGCCCCTCATTCCTGAGAGCATAGCTTTAGTGCTAAATCTGGCATGTCCCTCTTGGGGTGGGATTTGCTGGATTGACGGGCAATACCTCCTCATCTCTGTAACAAGTGTCTCCTGGGCAAGTTGTCCGCTCATCACACTCCCAGTGGCTGAGTTTCTCTCCCTCCCCTCTAGCCAACCCCATGCCTTGCTTCTCATTACTCTTCAGCTCTGTTTTCTGTGTAAGCCTCTGGGAGGCCATGTCCTTTCCCCAGCCTCCTGTCAGGCATGGCTTACTCTTCCTCCAGCACTGCCCTTTCAGAAAACCATTGCAAATGGGAGCCCTCCAATCTCACACCCTGAAGGGCATCCACTCCAGTTCAGAACCTCAGGCTTGAGAAGATCCACAAAGGAAACTACTGACCCTATCCACTCTACCTACTGGGTTGATGACCATTGTCCCATGAGAGTCCAGCTTTTATTCGCACGGCCCTAAGGATGGGGCTTACCCACTTGGTCTACTTCTTTCTTTAGTCCTTTTAGAATGTGGTTTCCAGTGTCTTCCTCCTCCTGGTCATCTTGGAACACACAGAGCACTTGGCTTTGGTCCATCTGTCTCACTGTGGCCACTAGACCCTAGTCATGAAGCCCTCAAGCCTCTTCCCCTCCCCCTACAGCCAGACACTGTCCTCTCTGCCAAGGTTCTTAGAGTCGCAGGTGTTTCCCATCTGGGCCTGTTCTTCTGCTTGCTTGTTTGGTGAGTGTCCATTAAGCAGGGGACGTACAGAGCCAGGGCCCCTTCCAGGCCCTCTTCCACCTTGGCCCTAGGCCGAGTATTTGGCCTTTATTCTGGTTCCCGTGTCCAGCTCAGCAAACAGCGTGAACGATGTCCCCATGACACCATTTTATCCAAACAGAGAAGAAATTGAGAAGCAGAAGGCAAAAGAGCGTTACATGAAAATGCATTTAGCTGGGAAGACAGAGCAGGCCAAGGCTGACCTTGCCCGACTGGCGATCATCCGGAAACAGCGGGAGGAGGCTGCCAGAAAGAAAGAAGAAGAGAGGAAAGGTAAGTCCTGGACTGCTCATGTGAGGGACAGCTACCTAACTCTGGTTCTAGGCAAGCCACCAAACCCTGAACTGTCTATGAGGTGAGGGTAGGTGAGGAATGACAGCTTCCTGACAGGTCATTCAATAAAGGCCCTCACCCATGTGTGCCCACCCCTTCCCAGGGGGCTAGAAAGGTCCAGTGGTGTCATGGAGTCAGATGTGGGTTGGAATCTCAGCAGAGCATCAGCCACAGTAGAAGAGTGGTCAGTTCCCTAAACAGCAAGACAAAGCCATGTTCTGGTCTGAGGCTCAACGGTCCCACTAGCCTCCCTCTGGTGCCTTGTGAAGCTAGCAGAGCTGTCTGAAGCTACCACTGTGCATCTGCATGGCTTAGGAGAGTGAGTTGAATACACAGCAGTACAGACCCAGGTGAAACCTGGCCCGAGCATCCCTCTTCCCGTGCCCTCCCTCCAGGCAGGCCAAAAGAGGTAGGGGGGTTCCTCTAGACTAGGGTGTCTCTTGGGAGTTGATCCAGTTAATATAACATTTGACTCCTGACCTTCTGTCTCCCTGTGGTCCGTGAGAGCCCCTAGAGATCCTGCTGTCCTGCCTCACCAGATTGTGAGGAAACTGGGGCATTGTCACCCACACTGGAAATCCGTTTTCCCAGCTCCCCACTCGGCTCTGCCTCACAGACCTCAAGCAGGAAAGGACCTCATGCTTGAATGTTGTTGCTGATTTTAGACTTCAGATTCAGAACCCACAGGGAAGGTTAGAATTGCAGGGTCCTGCTGAGGAGGGTGGGTTGAGAAGTTCCTCTTGTCCACTAGATTGCATGTTGGCGGGCCTTTGTGGAATGGACAGCTTTCCATAAGGCAGTGGCAGCCATTGAAGCACGTTGGGAATGTCTGGGTGCCTGGGTTCAGTGGCTTCAGCAGAAATCCTGTCCTGCAGGGCACAGCAGCCTCGGCCCTTTTCCTTGGGTCCCTTCACAATATGGTGGCTTTGTCAGTTTGCACAGAATATCTTCTGAGGGTTTTCAAAACAAGTTCTATTATTTTGGCGTGTGCATGTGGAGGGGCACTTGTACTTTGTTCTAACCCCTATCCTTCCCTTCCAACCCTCAGCAAAAGATGATGCCACGTTGTCAGGAAGACGAATGCAGTCGCTCTCCCTGAACAAGTGAGTGTGACTGTGGGAGGAGACGCCAGAGAACTGGGCCGTGCTGCCAGGACCTCTGCTGTGTCTCCCCCACCCTGTGCCCTGGCGCCGCTGCAGCAGTCCCTCGTGGCCAGGAGCCCCCCACAGCCTGGGGCATCCTCTTCATCTTGGCGCAGAAATTGTTTGGGGAAATGTGGGAGGGCTGGGGGAGGGCAGCTGCTATCTTTGAGACAGAAAGATGCAGGAGAGCATTTCATATGTAACCATTTGAACGTTTCCGCTGTTTTTAGAATTCAGAACCCATGTTGGGGGGTTGCCTGGGAGGCGGGGTAAGAAGAGCTTCCATTTGTCTGGTAGATTGCACGTTTGGGGGTGGTTGTGCCGGGAGACAGCTGCTGACAAGTTCGCTACAACCAGCCCTGGTCTGTGTTGCCTGGGTGCTCATTCAGAGGGGCTGTCATCTGGGTGCCCATGTCCCTGGGTCCTTGAGGGTCACGGCTTGTCCCTGGCCAGTCCCCTGTGACTGAGGCCTTTCCTCTGCCCTTCCCTGCCTCAGCCCCACCCACCTGGCCAAGGCCCGTTTTTAACCCTATCCGTTGATCATTTCAAGAAACCTCTGTTCACTGTGTAGCACCCAGGCAAAACATGCTCTACAAATTCAACTTGTATATTTGGCAGATTAAACTTGACATTATCGTAATCCTTCTTTGGTAATCCATCCTTTGGCTCCCAGGCCTGAGCCATTTTTACCTTGCAAGGCACTGTACCACCCTCAGGCAGGTGCCCCCAGCAAGGTTCAAGGCCCATACCTAGCTGGTGCAAGGCTTTTATCAGGTGGCACTGAACAGGGTGCAGGGACGGGACCCCAGGGTCATGGCTGGAAGAGACCTCAGACGCCAGAGCCAGCCCTCTTTAGCCATGTGTCATGTTAGACCAGAGCAGACTGAAGCAGCACCGCCAAATGCCTCTCTCCTGGCTCCAGGTGTCCTCTGGTGGTAACAGCCTCAAAGTTTGTGCTGGAGAAAGCAGCTCAATAGTTAGTACCCAGAGCTGGCTGCCTCATTTAATCCTTGCCACCTTGTATGGCAGGGACTGACAGTAGGGAGACTGCGGCTTTGTGCAATCAAGTAGGCTGCCTGTGGTGCTCTGGTGGGGGGAGGGCAGGTTGTTTCACCTTGTGAATGGCAGCATCCTTTGTGCTTGCTTCCAGTAAGTCAGCGGGTCTGTTGACATTATCGGGTACCAGGTGCAGAGGGGGCAGGTTGCCCAAAACTGATTTAGTGGCAGAGACAGAACCCAGCCTGCCTCCCAGCATCTCCTGCCACGCCACGCTAGGCTTGACCACACTGGGGTCCACAGCCCCAGGAGCCCTGGGACGGATCCTACAGCTGCTGGCCTCTGCCGTTTGCCCTGATCTCCTGCAAGCCCTGGCCTGCCAAAACCCCCAACACCAGCTCCTGAGGAGCGGGAACGACCAGAAAGATTTTGCCAGAGCACCTCCCCATCCCCAGAACTCATGCAGGTGGCTGTCCGAGTTCAAGTCTGTAGTCATAAAAACGAGGTGGAGGAAGGTTCGAGAAGGTGGTGGCTGTTATGGGCAAGGTTCTCGGGGTCCTGTTGCTGGCTCTGAAACAGGGCAGGGCAATGAAGTAGGTGTCCTGTGATGTGCTGGAAGCCAGAGCCATGTGAAGAAGCCATTTGCCAAGGTTCCCTCTGTGTGCCCAGGACAACTGTCCTCTTATTCCACCTTGGGGAGAAGCCAGAGGCAAGGCCTTCCTTGGTGAATAGGCCTGGATGTGTGGTTTTGCAGGTCTCACCTGGATACATGGAAGATGCGCCAATGAGTTTCTGTGGGTTAGAAGCATTTTCCTTGCGGCTTGGCCAGAGGTCCTTTCAGCAGATGCCCCAGCATCAGGGCTCAAAAATCAAACCTGAATTTGAATCCTGACACTGCTACTTTCTGCCTGTGGGACACTGTAACTTCTTTCTCTGTTCACTTTTCGTTAAAATGGGTGTAACAAGCCTTCCTTCCCAAGGGAGCAGGGGGTGACTCATATCCGTTAGACTCTGCCATTCACCCAGGTCGCCTGAGCCATCCTGGCTCCCCCCATCCCTCACCTCAGCATCTTACAGGTCCCTAGGGCCTGTGCTGTTTCCAGTCCCCTGCCCGATCTATCTTCCCACACCCTTACAACTGCAGCAGCCTCCTCCTGGGCCTCCAGTCTGGTCTCTAGAAAGCCAAGCTGGCCCTGTCGACATCAATCCTTCAGCTCCTTGGAGGTGCCACACCCTTGCACACAGCCCTTTGTGCTTGTGATTCCTTGCCTGGAGCCTTCCCTCAGTCCCCTCCCCTCCTTTTCCTGGCCTTCCTTGGACAGCGGGTTCTCATCTGCTTTATCCACCAGGCTGCAAGCTTCAAGGCAGCAACTCTACCTTTGACTCTCCCATCAATATCTAGCAGGGCCTTGCACAAGAGAGCTTACTCAGCCGGTGGTCCCAGAAGCCATGTTGATGTTCACCATGGAGCAGGGTCCAGGGTTCTCTTCTTACTGTCTAGGCCTTCTGCCTGCCACTGGAACTTCAGCCACCTTTGGAAGGGCCATGTAATGCCCTTTCCTTCCTATGGGAAGCATATGGCTATGAGCCCGTCCTCTTTAAGCCAATACCCGTGCCCATCTCTGTATGTCTATAAGGTAAAGCCTCAGCCGGGCTCAGTGGCTCAGCCTGTCATCCCGCACCTTGGGAGGCTGAGGTGAGTGGACTGCCTGAGCCCGCGGGTTCGAGGCCCGCCTGGGCAACTTGGCGAGACCTCATCTCTATAATAAATCAAAAAATTAGCCGGGCATGGTAGCGCGCGCCTGTAGTTCCAGCTACTCAGAAGGCTGAGGTGGAAGGATCGCCGGAGCCCAGCAGGTCGAGGCTGTGGTGGCTGGGAGCGGCCACTGCACTCCAGTCTGGGTGACAGAGTGAGGCTCCAACTCAAAAAAAAAAAAGGTAAAGCCTCTGCTGAGACCAAACAAGAGCATGCTTGCTGGTGATGATACTGTAATAGGGGAGAAGCCTGCTGCTCAGGGTCGCAGAGAAGGGGAAAAACACTAACTGGATGCTCCTGAGGCCCATGTTTTCCTGTCTGAGGAAAGCCACAACAGGTATGTGAAGCCTCCCTGCCCATTAGTATAAAGCCTGACAGTCACATCTGCTCCAGGACTGAACCTCACTTTGCAGCTCGCCAACACAGGCTAGAATCACGTTTCTTACAACTGCTGTCTCATTGTGCTTAAATAATCAATGGGGTCTCTTCCCACAGGAGAGGCCATCCTGAGAGACTAGAATAATGGGGGATGAGGCATCTTTCTATTCCATTTTATCCTACAAAGAAAATTTATCACTAGGAAATCTGTGGATGTAATTCATTACCTGGTAAGATAAAGCATAATTATATAAACAGGTAACCCAGAAGCAGGTGGTTAAACAACACACTGAGTAAAATAGGAATAATAAGGTAACTAAAAAATTACGATATAGAAATCAACTGCCTACATAATAACAGATGTAATAAATTCCCATCAAGGTCCAGAACCAGTCTGGAATGTGCAAGCCTCTTGTCCAGGAGTTTGACTTGTGAATGAGTGGCATCTGGTCCTGGCATCTTTGGGAGTGGTAGCCCCAGACTGGACTGCAGGAGGGAAGAAGTTGTTTGGGATAAGGCCCTTGGGCATCAGGATCAATTTTGCTGGCAAGCAGTTGAAATAAACTCTGCCCATGCAAAAATCAAATTTTCCCTGTAGTACCAGCTAGCTACCTAGAGGCTGAGACAGGAAGATTGCTTCAGTCCAGGAGTTTGAGTACAACCAGAGCAACAAAGAGACCCTGACTCAAAGCAATTAAAAAAAAACAACTTTCCTTTACACAGGCAAGCGTGTCCACGATTGCATTTTTATTACCTCCATGTTTTGAAGCAGTTCATGACCAGCATAATGCTTTGGGGGCACTGTTTACAGTAAGTAAAAGCTTTTTTTTTTTTTTTTTTTTTAAAGAAAAAGGCACGTGTTTCTTGAATGGGTAAGAAAAGCTTCCCACCCATCCCCTCCCCTTTTGAGGGAACAGCCCCTTTGGGGACCCGACTGGGGCCCTAGAAACATTCAGCAAAGCGACACTTGGCCTCTCTGACCTCTTCGCCCCACTTCCCCAGCAGCTGGGATGAAGGCAACATATTCCTCACAGGTCATTTGATCTTGAGGTCCTTCAAGGCTGACTCCAAGCTCTGCAGGGAGGAAGAACGGACAAGCTGGATCTCAGCTGTCCTGCAGACACCCCGCCCCAGACCCCTAGATGCCCCATCTCAGCCCTGGCCCTGCAGAGGGCAGGAAACCTGGTCTTGGGGCCAGGTAGACGGGGGTTGAATCCCAGCCCTAAGGCAAGGCCTCTAGGGGACACTGAGTCCCAGCTGTCAAGGGACCGCGCCCTCCCGTCGTCCCCACCCATCGCCTTTCTTGGCAGGGACGAAGGACTGGGGACATCGGGCACAGGGGCTGGGGCGGATCGATCCTGGCGGCTGGATGGGAAGCCAGCGTGGGGCAAGTTTCACCTTCACATCCCAGATGCTCATCCCGCCGTCCATGCCGGTGGTGCAGAACTGCGAGCACTTGGCCTTGCCCCCGCTGAGCACCGAGATCTGACTGCGGGGTGAGAGAGGCCTGTGTATCCCCGCCCGCCTGCCCAGAGCTCCCGACCGCCGCGGGCGCGGGCTCCAGTGAGACAGAAGGGCCGCGACGGGTGCGCCCAGCCGGGGACGACCTGGACGGTGGGCGCAAAGTCTGCTTTGGGGGCGCAGTCCGGGCGAACGGGACGAAGGCCTCGGCAGGCAGTGAGGCCACGCGTGTCCGCGAGGCGCGCAGCGCGGCCGCAGCGCGGCCGGACGGCGCAAAGGCGAGAGGTGGGGCTAGGAGGACGCAGGGGCCGGTGGACGGCGGGGCAAAGGGGTTTCGGCTGAAGAAGCCGTCGGATCTGGCGGCTCCAGAGGGCTGCGCCGGCGGGAGGGCTTGGTCGCAAAGCTCAGCCTCCGACTCGGGTGGCAGCTTTTGGGTGTGGGAGGGTCTCTCCCGTGTTCCACCCTAGACACTTAGAAGGCTG
>NW_007246875.1:354362-361552 GCF_000164805.1 Carlito syrichta
TGGTGGGGGCTGCCCCCGCCCCCCGCCCCCCGCCGGCGGAGGAGGCCTGTCGGGGATCCCCGGAGACCCCCGCAGCCGGATGCTCCGCCGGGCAGAGAGCGGGCCTGACCCCTCTGGCTCCCCCGATCTGTTTGCAGAGCGGGGAAAGGGGGCTTGACCGGAGAGCGGCGCCCTTTGGGACACCCGGTGGAACTCCGCATCTCGGCCCCCAGGCCTGCCTTCTTTTGGGAGGCCGAGGCGAGTGGACTGCCTGAGCCCGCGGCTTCGAGACCCGCCCGGGCAACTTGGCGAGACCTCCTCACTACAGTAAATCCAAAAGAAAGAAAAATTAGCCGGGCGTGGTAGCCCGCGCCTGCAGTTCTGGCTACTTGGAAGGCCGAGGCAAAAGGATCGCCAGAGCCCAGCAGGTCGACACGGGGGTGGCCGTGAGCGTGTCACTAAACTCCAGCCTGGGTGACAGAGTGAGACTCCACAACTGAAAAAAAAAAAAGAAATGTGGGACTGACCAATAACACGTGGGCAGAAATGTTAGGACCCAGGGCGTGATTCCACAGGCCCCCTCTGCTCTTGGCAGCTGGGGAAGCATGCCAACCATCAGAGCCCCCACAAAATTTTTTTCTTTTTTTTTTGAGTTGGAGTCTCACTCCATCGCCCAGGCTGGAGTGCAGTGGCACACTCACGGCCACCGCAGCCTCGACCTGCTGGGCTCCGGCGATCCTTCCACCTCACCCTTCCAAGTAGCCGTAACTACAGGCACGCACTACCACACCCGCCTAATTTTTGATGTATCGGAGAGACGAGGTCTCGCCAAGTTACCCAGGCTGATCTCAAACCCACGGGCTCAGGAAATCTATTGTTTTAAGAGATGGGGGAGTGGCTTGCTATGTTGCCCAGGCTGGTCTCGAACTCGTGGCTTTAAACGATCTTCCCACCTCAGCCTCCCAGGATTACAGGTGTGAGCCACCACCGTCAAACAGAAATAAATCTTTACTCTGTTAAGCTACAGGGACTTTGGTTACTGCAGCAAAACCCAACCTGTCCTGCCCAATCAAGAAATGTGGAAGGAAGGAAAGGAAGGAACGGGGAAGGGGGGGCAGGGACGAGTGGAGAGCTGCAGGAGCACCCGGAGGACCTGCCCTGGTGACCGCTGCCTTCCCCTCCCAGCTCCTCACCGCGGCCACCAGACTGTTTTCTGTGATGAAGGTCAGCGCCAGGAGCGGCAGCGTTTCCGAGGCCAGGGTGGCAACGCTGAGGGGAGAGAGCTGTCAGCCGCACGACCCCCTCCTTCCCTCCTGCTGCGGGCGCCTACCTCCCCCGTGGCCCTACTCACGCCATCTTCTTGTCGGCATCAGCCAGGCACACGGTGCTGTCGTGGCTGACCCAGGCCGCACGGCTCCCGCTGGCGGAGAAGCAGACACCATGCACCCAGCCGCAGCTGCTGCTGGACTCAAACATCAGCTCCCCAAAGGGCATCTTGGAGCCCCACGGCGTGGGGGCTGGCCGCTCCTCCACCTCCTTGATGTAGGCTGAGAAGATCCTGCCAGCGGAGCCAAGAAAGGGGTGACGGGTTTCGGGAGGGACCTGAGAAGGGGAGCCCTCTCCCAGCCCAGCCCAGCCCAGAGGCAGCCTCGCCAGCAGTCAGGGCACTGAGCTAGGAGCTCACGGGTCCCAGACCTGGCTCTGCTGACCTGTGTCCCAGCTTGACAAGTGTGGGCCACTGTCTCCTTTGTGCGATGGGGCCGGGCCAGGAGGACCCCAGCTCAGATCCCTCAGCAACTTAACTGAAAGCTGACCGTCCACAGCCAATGCGGCCCCCAGGAGGTGTCCTGGTCCCTGGAGTGCTGGCCACTCCACAGTCAGCCCCTAGGATGCCCCCACCTCCATCCAACCCTGGCCCCTCCTGCTGGCTCTGCCCTGCACTCAGCTCCACCCTGCACCCCGTTCTCCCTTCAGTCCGCCCTCATTATCCCTCTCTCAATCCCAGCCCCCGCTCAGGGTCGCCCGCCAGATCGGGGTGCTGATAAACCAGCTCCCCACCCACCCACGAGGCCTCACCAGCACGTCACCAGTGCCTGTGTCCAGTACCTCCCAAGGGACCGCCAGGCCTGCTGCCTCCCGTGAGGGGACTCGGAGGCCTGGAGGCGGGGAAGGGGAGCCGCCCGCCTGGAGCCGGGGGGATCTGGGTGCTGGGCCCGGAGGCGGAAAACCGACTGGCAAGTGGACTCCGCACCAGGCCTCCCACAGTGAGGCAGGGTTTGTTCCAGCTTGTCAGTCATTCATCACTTAGCACGACAAGCACACACATTCATGCTCCTTCAGACAGAAGCCAAGAAACGGGGGGCTCTCATGAGGCAGGAGAGAAGGGCCCGGAAAGAACCAGGCTGACGGGAAGGGAAGGGGCACGTCTTGCCGAGACACTGCCAGATGCTGAGGACGACACGAGGACGACTGAGGCTCCGGCGCTGGCCGGGAGCAGCCCTGGAGCTGGCCTGGAAGACGGGGCTCGGGGCCCCAGGCAGGGCTCCCCCGCCCCAGGCGCTGCTGAGTGTTGACGGAGAGACTGCACCCCACCCAGGTGGCTGCCCCGCTCACCGGCACTTGAAGTCGCAGGAGCCAGCAGCCAGGAGCACGTTGTTGGGGTGCCAGTCCAGGCTGAGGACAGTGGAGCGGATGGGCTTCTTGATGTGCTTGCACACCCACCTGGACACACAGACAGGGGAGACCTCGGTGTCAGGGACTCCAGGCCCCACTGCTCCCACAGACCCAGGTCCGGGTCCGGGGAGGAGGGAGCCCGGGCGCTCGCTGACTTGAATGGGTGCAGGCGGGGATGTGCTGGGTCCCTGCTGGGGTGAGAACTCTGTGTCTTGACGCCCTTAACCCTCATCGCCACCCTTGGGGCAGGTGATGATGTCATTTCCAGAGGTCCCTTCGCTGCTGACCAACCGTAGTGGGAGCTGAACTTGGGTCTCCGGGACTCAACCTGGGCTCCTGCCTGGCCTCTGCCCTCAGCAATGCAGGGAGAAGATTTAGACGAGGCTGGGAGCTCGTGAGTGGTGCCTGCAATCACAGCCTGGGTGCCTTGGGCAAGTGACGGCTGCAGGGCCTTACTGTGCTCATCTGTAAAGCGGGAACGACAGCTGCCAAGTTCCCAGTGCGGGGGGGAAGCCAGTGCCAACGTGTGTGCAGGGCTTAGCGAAGCACCCCCAGAGGCGGCTCCGGTGTGGTCTGTCTCCTTGTTATTACTGACAGAGCTGTGGGACACCCAGGAAGTGTGCGAAGAGCCCCTCGCCTCGGGGACGAGGCCCAGGCCAGAGAGGGCAGGCTCCCCTGGGATCAGGTGAAGAGGGGTGCCAACATCCCACCGTTGTTTTCTGGGGACCCCCTAGTCCTGACCCCGTCAGTCTGCGGCTGGTCCCTTCCCACCCACGCGGGCCGCATCCAGGCACCCACCAGTCATTCTCCTGCTCGAAATAACAGATGGAGATGACGCGGGAGCCACTGCCCACAGCGAACTTGTTCTCGTTGGGGGCCCAGCGCACACAGCGGGCCGCCCGGTTGATCCGCAGGATGACCAGCGTGGGCTTCCACGTGCGGCCTTTCAGCGTCCACACATAGGCGTTGCGGTCCGTGCCACAGGTCACGATGCGGTTGCTCTCCGGAGCCCAGTCGATACCTGTGGCGGTTGGGGGGGACGCACTAAGCCAAAACTGCCCGGGCAAAGGCCGCGTAGGAGGGGCGGGAAGGCCACGATCTGCCCTGCAAGCACGCTTTCTTCTCAGATCCAGTGTTTATTTGGAGTGACACTACGGGGTGCCACTGCTCTCCCAAGCTACCATCAGACATGCTGGAGGTCTAACCCAAGAAACAGAAAAAAAACAAACACTGGGTAATGCTGAGTTGCTGAAATAAGCCTCTCCGAAAACCCACAAACCTCTGAGTTTTTCAGTTGCGTGAGCTGACATGATCCCTCTGAAACTTAAGCCAGTTTGAACCAGGGTTGTGTCACTTACAGACCAAACCATTCTATCCAGTCCAGGACGGGGGTGGAGGCCCCAGCCGGCCCTGGCCCGTCCCCACCACCGCCCTTTCGAGGGTGCTCCCCGCCGGCCTGACCCACCTGTCACCTGCCCGTTGTGCTCTTTGAGCTCGTGCACCTTGGTCCACTTGGCCCCGCTCTTCTCGTAGACGTGCACCTCATGGTTGTTGGGGCAGATGGCGATCTCTGCAGGCACAGCAGGGGTGTGGGGTGACCAGACCCCCTCCCGGCAACCCCCTTCCCCCGGGAACACACTTTCTGAGGCCACACCTTGACCTTCGTGACTGGGCTCTCCTCCTCCCATGGGACGGGGGATGGAAGCTTCTGCTGGGCCGCCCTCTTCCCTCCTGGGACGGCCGCCCCGCCCCTCACCTGAGGCAGCCTCGTGCCCCCTGGGACGTCTCCCTACTCGTGGGCTCCCTCGCCTCCCCTGGGGCTCGGGGCCTGGGTTTCCGCCCCTTTGGAATTCACTTCCTGCTCACCGGCAGCGCCCGCCCCTGGCCTCCAGCCGCCTGCAGCCCGCAGGCTCACCCAAGGCTCACCCAAGTCCCTGGTCCCGTCCTTCCCTCAACGTCAGGAGCCCCGTGCTCAGCACAGAAGCCCGGGTTGAGGCCCGAGGACAGCCCAGGCGGTGGCCGCGGGGGCAAGGCTGCCTCAGGGCCCTGTCCCAGGAGGTTGAGCGGCCGCCAGGGGCAGGCACTCACGTGTCCGGTCCTTGTTCCAGGCGTGGCAGCTGATGGGCTCCACCAGGAAGCTGTGGTAGGCCATGGCCGCTTGGCTCCTGTGCCCGAGAGGGGAGGAGGACCGAGTTGGCCCCGACCTGGCCCCGGGGCCAGGCCCAGCCCACCCGCGGACTCCACGCCAGGAAGGCCCCTTGGTTTCAGGGGGGCAGCCGTTGGCCAGGAAGGGTGGCTGGAGCCGGGCTCCTGACTGGCCTGTTACGTGGCTGCCCTGGCCGGGGCCTCCGTTTCCCTCCTCGTAAAAAGGCAGCTCCCACAGGCTGTCTCTGGCTCCAGGGAACAAATCACAGAACAGGTCGGGGGAAGGAGCGTGGCAGGTATCGATGCTACCGTGAGGGGGTGCTGGGGATCAGAGCCCATCACTTGTCCTCGGGGCCGCAGTTTCCTCATAGGCTGGACTTTCCCTTCATCCCACCCCACTAAGGAAGGGGTGAAGACGAAATGAAACAATCCCACAGGCCACCGAGAAGGGACCCAGCACACGGCGGACTGGCCCTCCATGCCCAGAACCCTGGCCGCCCCCTTCCTTGCGCAGAAAGGCGGGAAGGAGAGGGGGTCTGCAGGGTCTGCGGGTGGGCAGGGGCCCCATTCTCCATCCAGACACCCACTGCTGCCCCGGGCTGGGGGGAGGCACGTGGCCGGGCCGGGCCCGGGCGGTGGGTCTTGGGGAGACCCCAGGGTGGCCCGGCAGCAGGGCCCTGAAGGTAGGACCCTCCTGAAGTCCACCCCTGCCCTGTCCCTAGCCCACCCCGGCGGCTGAGTGTCGGAGGAGCCCCCCGGCCTGAGGAGGGCTGAGGGGCAGCCACCTCCCGCCCTGGTTCTTCAAACCCATCTCTCCCCACCTCCCTGGAGGAACCTGCCAGGACCCAGCAGCACTGCTTGCCGGCTGTGTCCCTGGGCACACCACCTGCTCTCTTTGAACCTGTTTCCTCATCTGTACAATGGGAACAGGATTCCTGCCTCTCACAGAGGTGCTGAGAGGACAAGACAGGACAACCTACCGCATGTGGCCCAGTGTAGGTGTCCATGAAGGGGCAGCTCTTGGCGTGTAGTGGGTGTGACTCACCCAGCCCTGACCCGTCCATGTAAGAGTCGGCTTCCCCAGCTGGTCCTGAGGCGCCCAGGCGTGCTCCTGCCTCAGGCTCCACAATGGCTGTTCCCTCAACCTGCAACTCTCCCCCTGCACCCACGGCTCTCGCCCTCACGCTGCCACTCAAGTGAGCACTCTGATGGCAAAGGCCACCTTTCAGCACGGTCGTCCCTGACCCAAATTTGAAACTGCAGCGCCCACCCCCACCCCAGTATTCCCCAAGTCCCTATTCCCTGTTTAACTTTCTCCACAGTCATTGCTGGGCATATGTCACACCGTGCACGTTTGTTTGGCTGTTGCGTAAACAGAACCAGCTTGATAGACACTTTTGGTTGATCTTGTGTACATTTCTATTTCTAATGTCTAAATGCCTGGCACATAGCAAATGCTCAGTAAATATTTGTTAAACAAATTGGTTTTCTTTTTTTTGAGCTGGCGTTTCACTCTGTTGCCCAGACTGGAGTGCAGTGGCATGCTCCCGGTCACCGCAGCCTCAACCTGTTGGGCTCCAGTGATCCTTCCACCTCAGCCTTCCAAGTAGCTGTAACTACAGGTGTGCACTACCACGCCCAGCTAATTTTTTGATTTATTGTAGAGTTGAGGACTCACCAAGTTGCCCAGGCGGGTCTCGAACCCGCGGGCTCAGGCAATCCACTCACCTCGGCCTCCCAAAGCGCGGGATTACAGGCTGAGCCACTGAGCCCAGTTTGAACAAATTTTTTTACTGCTATTAGTGTCCAGCAGAGTAAATTCTCAATTTTAATTTTTTTATTAAAACGTATGAACACAGTGGCTCATGCCCGTAATTTCAGCACTTTGAGAGGACAAGGCAGGAGGACTGCTTGAGGCCAGACGTTTGAGACCACCCTGGGCAATACAGTGAGACGCCATCTCTACAAACAATTTTAAAATTGGTGGGGCACGGTGGTGTGTGTCTGTAGTTCCACTACTCAGGAGGCTGAGCCAGAAGGACTACTTGAGTCCAGGAGTTTGAGACCAGCTGGGCAACATAGCAAGACCCCATCTCTACTAGCATTTAACCCCGCTTGGTGGTGCCAGCTAGTAGGCGTAGTAGGAGGCTGAGGCAGGAGGATCACCTGAGCCCTCAAGGCTGCAGTGAGCTATGATGGCACCACTGCACTCCAGCCTGGGCAAGAGCAAGACCTGGACTCTGGGAAAAAAAAAAAAAAGTACCACTCAGCGTTTCCTGAACACGCCTGCCTCGCCAGCTCTAAACACTCATATGTACTGTTGCCTCTAATGCTCCCACCAGCCCTGGGCCTTCCGGAGGGCTGGGGGCAGGTCTGGCTGCACTTGGGGAGGG
>NW_007246875.1:361921-365093 GCF_000164805.1 Carlito syrichta
GGGGTCGAAGCTGCGGTGGCCGGGAGCGGCCACTGTACTCCAGTCTGGGCGACAGAGTGAGACTCCGACTCAAAAAAAAAAAGCCACAGGCACAGTGACAGGTGGGGGTGAGAGGTTCAGACCACACTATTAGCCAATCACACTTTAGCATGAATTCAGACAGAAACACTTTCTAGTTCACTGAACCAACGCCTTAAACAAGGAAGGCGATGAGGGTGTGAGGGAGAGGAAGACTCATTTCTCCATAATTTCTGCAAAGCAGCTGAAACCAGCAGGCCCTGGGTGTGACTCCCCAGCCCCCATGTCTGACGAATGAGGAAGTGGGAGCCCGGAGTGGGCGGGGCCTCTCTAGCCAGTGTGGCTTCCGGACCTGGGGAGCATGGCCGGGAACTCTGACTCGATCATCCTGGAGAGAACCTCTCACCTACCAAACAGGTGGGGTGGGGAGTGCCCACCGACGCCTGCCAACCACCCGGCTGCAAAAGCACCATGGAGAAAATGCAACGAGGGCCACTTCGCCCACTGGCCACACGAGGGCTCCCGGTGGAAGCAAAGGCGGGCTGAGGCCACGACCTCTAGGACACCACCCACTCATGACTGTGGCCAGGGAAGCCAGCACCGTGGGCCTCTTTGTGGAGGAATGAGAAAGACCAGGGCAGACTCCCAGGGCTGGCTCCAAGCCTCCGACCAGCCTGGAGCTGGAGCTTTGGCCACGGTCCCACAAGAGCGTCACCCATGGGGGGTGCTCCCCAGGGATGAACCCGAGGCTGGGGAGAGGCTGTTCTCCTTCAGAGCGGTCAGTTTCCTTCGGGGTTCCCTGCAGGGGGGCTGGAAGGGCTTTGGGTCTCCAAGGACGGCTCTGTATTATCCATAAAGCGCCAGAGACCTCACACTGAAATGTGAAGAAACTATTTTCTTTTTACGTACTTGAACAGAAGTTCCATGAGGGCAGGGGAATTTGTTCTGTTCATTGACCTCCAAGCCCCTGCACTAGTTACGGTGCTGGCACATGATCAGTGCTAGATAAAAATTTCCCGACTTAGGCACAGTGAACCACACCTATAATCCCAGCACTCTGCGAGGCCGAAGAGAGAGGATTGCCTGAGCCCATGGGTTCGAAACCAGTCTGGGCAACTTGGCGGGACCTCATCTCTACAATAAATCAACAAATTAGCTGGGCGTGGTGGCGCATATCTGTAGTTCCAGCTCCTTGGAAGGCTGAGGCGGAAGGATCGCCGGTGCCCAGCAGGTGGAGGCTGCGGTGGCCGGGAGCGGCCACTGCACTCCAGTCTGGGCGACAGAGTGAGACTCCAACTCAAAAATAAATAAATAAATGCTAAAAAATGTGCCGAGTGGTGGTGTGCACCTGTAGTCCCAGCTACCCAGGAGACTGAGGCGGAAGGATTGCCTGAGCCCAGGAATTCAAGACTGCAGTGAGCTGATTGTGCCACGGCACTCCAGTGTGGCCGACAGAGTAAAACACTGACTTAAAAATAGTATTTTTTGTGGAATGTGGTTGGATGAAGCAATCCCACTTTTTTTCATGTCTGTCATGACGGATGGTCTGTAGGAAACATGCTATTGACTTCAGTGGGGGCATGGATACATCCTGTAAATATTTACTGGGGAGTATGTGTTCACATACTTTTCTTTTTTTTTTTTTTCTTTTTTTTTTTTAGAGGCAGGGTCTTGATATGTTGTGCTAGCTGGTCCAAACTCCTGGACTCAAGCAATCCTCCCACCTTGGCCTCCCAAAGTACTGGGATGACAGGCTTGAGCCACCGCACCCGGACCCTCCCTCACATCTTGATCCAGAAAAGCCTGGATCAGGGCTAGGACAGACTGTAGGTGCTTCCTGCCTGGTTTTGCTAGGTTTCTCTGAACCCAGAGGTTTGGCAGGAGCTGCCCCGGACCAAGGATCTTGGCTCTCCAGGCATTCTGGAAAGTCCCCGCCCAGCTCAGAGGCTCCTTGCAGGGAGCTGCCAACAAGACATTTTGCTCGGGTGCTAAGCGGTTACTCAACTTCCTGTGGTGTGTAGGAGCTCTGGTCACCTTAATCCCTCCTCCCCAACTCTGCTCTTGAAGTCTTACAAGCCAGTAAACAAAGTACAACAATCATAAAGCACCATAATGCACCGGTTAGAGTAATCCAAACAAAACAAAAACCAAAAGCACATAAAACTCAATGCTGGCAGGACTGCGGAGAAATTCGCATTTGTTGTTCCGTCTTTCTGAAGAGTGCTCAGTTCGACAATTGGGTAGGAACAAACAGAACAGAATAACACTAACAGGAACTTAAAAATTGACATTATTTGGTTTCATACATCAGTTTCGGTACTCAAAAAATAGCCACAGACTTTTTTTTTTAAAGCAAACGGGTTCATAATAACCCTATTTTTGGTAGTGACAGGGTGGAAAATTCCACATGACCGCAAATATGGAGAGCCGCGGTGATCATAACATATTGGCATGCTACTGAATTATTAGAAAAGGCCTATCAATAGTTGATGTGCAGACAGGCTCTGCAAAACTGACTTGACTGGCATTTGGCAGGGACTTGAGTTCACCCAGAACTTTCACCATTCTCTGCTCCTGAGACCTGAGAAGTTTTGTTCTGTTTGCTTTTGTTGGGAGTGGGAGTCTCTGCCCACCCAGGCTGAGTGCAGTGGTAGGATTGCCTCACCACAGCCTCCACCTCCTGGGCTCAGGCGATCCTGCCTCGGCCTCCAGAGTAGCTAGGACTACAGGCATGCCCCACCAAACTCGACGAACTTTTTGTTTGGTTTGGTTTTCGGGGTTTTTGTTTTGAGTTGGAGTCTCCCTCCGTCGCCCAGACTGGAGTGCAGCGGCCGCTCCCGGCCCCCGCCGCCTCGACCTGCTGGGCTCCGGCGAGCCTTCCGCCTCAGTCGTCTTTTTTGGGGAGAGATGAGGTCTCCTATGTTGCCCAGGCTGGTCTCCCCAAAATCCTCTCACCTCAGCCTCCCAACGAGCTGGGATTACACATGTGAGCCGCGGCGCCTGGTCTCCCTTTTTTTTAACCTTCCCTTTGCACTTGCAACTGAGGCCCAGACGCAGGCCACGAGCTGCCCAAAGCCGTGCGGCTCCTAAGGGACAGGCTGCGGACCCTGTGACCAAGGCAGACAGGCCTGGGAACGGCAGAGGCCGCGGCCCG
>NW_007246875.1:366513-367298 GCF_000164805.1 Carlito syrichta
CCAGCCTCCTGCCCCTCGACTCCTTGCAGTCGGCTTCACTGCCCTACGTCACCGGGGCCTTGCAGCGACCTGATTTGGGGTCTCAGGCCCGGTGAGATGTGGCCAGGCGGCCGGGCCGATGAGGGGAGCCCGGTGGAAACGCCCCCCTCGGAACCGTCCCCCCAGGATTTGTCTGAAAGTCAGCCCAGCGGCAGGGGGAGCAGCTGATGAGGTGCAGCGTCCTCGCGGATCTCAGGAGGTCCCAGGCCAGACGCCCACCCCATCGGGTCTGGGGGCTTTGACACAATTAGCAGCACGTGTCTTTTCTGCCTGGAACGTTTTCTCCTCCTTGTCCTCGCCTGCCAGCTTCGGCTCGTCCTGCAGGGCGTGTCTCTAAGGTGACTTTGTCCTGACCCCCTCCCCACCAGAGGTGTCCACTAGGACACAGCAGCCTGTCTCACCATTCCCAGCTCCCATGTTCACTGATTTCCACCCCCGGGGAGGTTGGAAGGATGAAATGCGTCAAAATGTGAAATGTGGCCAGGCACAGTGGCTCACACCTGTAATCCCACCTGAGGCGAGAGGATTGCCCGAGCCCAGGGGTTCGAGACCAGCTTGGGCAACATGGCGAGACCTCATGTCTACAATTAAAAAAAAAAGTTAAGCCAGGCTCGGTGGCTCAGCCTGTAATCCTGTGCCTTTGGGAGGCTGAGGTGAGCGGACTGCCTGAGCCCGCGGGCTCGAGACCGCCTGGGCAACTTGGAGAGACCTCATCTCTGCAATAAATCAAAAAATCAGCCGGGCGT
>NW_007246875.1:368257-370469 GCF_000164805.1 Carlito syrichta
TTGTAGAGATGAGGCCTCACCAAGTTGCCCAGGCGGGTCTCGAACCCGCGGGCTCAGGCAGTCCTCTCACCTCGGCCTCCCAAAGTGCTGGGATTATAGGTTTGAGCCACTGCACCCGGCCAGCTAAGGGTTTTATGACAATGACCCCTCAGTCTTGTGGTGCAGAGTCCTGCAGAGTTGTGTAGACAGATCTCTGCAGCCTCCCTAATCCAGGTGACAACTTTAACCAGAAAAGTTTCAGCTGGTCTATGCAACCACCCTCCTCCCATGGGGATAAGTGCAGTTTGACTGAGGTGACACTGTTGTTGCTTTCCTGGCTTGTATTCTACCCCTCTGCCACTTTGCAGATGCTCAAGAGGTGACCCCAAGTGGTCTAAATCAGCTCATGGTGTCCCCGGTCCTAGATTTGTGACTTAAGATGACCCAATCAAAGCACAGCCCAGGACTCTGGCAGAAACCCCTCCTGGGCAAGCGGCAGGAATCTGAACAGGAATGGAACAGTCCCCTAGGAGGTGATGCAGGGAGGGTACAGAGTGAAGAGAACCCCAGAAAAGTAACCAGAGCTCTGTCACCTCTGAGTGGTCAGCCTAAATTCAGCTGCCTCCAGAGGTTTCAGGACCGGAATCAAGTTGACTGCTTTACCTAAGCTGGCTGGAGCTTTTCTGCTACCAATCACCAAGCATCCCAACAAATGTACAGACCTGAAGACGCCTTTTTCCTAACTGTGAAAACAGAACTGAGGTCATCAGATCTGATGAAGACCCCAGTGCTTGTGCTGTACTCTCTGCACCCACCCCCAGGGCCTACTGGAGCCTGGCACATAGAGTCACTCAGCTCTATGAATGAAAGAGCCAGTGGTGGTGGGAAACTGTAGTGTAACCTTGCGCAAGGCGCTCTTCTTTTTTATTTTTTTGTTGAGTTGGAGTCTTAGTCCTTTGCCCAGGCTGGAGTGCAGCAGTACACACATTCACAGCCACCCCAGCGTCGACCTTCTAGATTCCAGCAGCGATCCTTCCACCCCAGCCTTCTGAGTAACTGGAACTACAGACACGCGCTACCACATCTGGCTATTTTTTATTTCATTGTAGAGGCGAGGTCTCGCCAGATTGCCCGGGTTGGTCTCGAACCCGCAGGCTCAGACCATCCACTCGCCTTGGCCTCCCAAAGTGCTGGGATTACAGGCTGAGCCACCGAGCCCAGCCAAGAGTTCTTCTTGTATGTCTGAGTTTCCACATCTGTAAAGCGAGGCTAACAAGCCCTGCCTACCCACCTGGCAGGCCTGCAGTCATGGAGGGAAGACTCAATGGCCAAGAAGGGAAACCTCAGATTAGAAAGTGATGAGAGCTTCTACACTGCTGGTGGGGATGCAAACCAGTACAACCTCTTTGGAAGACAGTGTGGCGATTTCTGAAAGAACTAGAAATTGACCTTCCATACGACCCAGCAATCCCCCTATTGAGAATATACCCGGAGGAACTCAAATCATTCTATAAAAAAGATCCCTGCACATGCATGTTTGTTGCAGCTGTATTCACAATAGCAAAAACATGGAACCAACCATGCTGCCCATAGAAGCTGGACTAGATAAAAACTATGTGGTACATATACACAGAGAACAAGCATTAAAGGACAAACATATGGACTCCGCAGCAACTTGGGTGGATTTAGAGTCGATCATACTCAGTGATCTATCACCGAAACAAAGAACAGAGTACCACATGTTCTCACTCATAAGCGGATCTTGAACAATGATCACAATACTATAAGAAAGGGATTGCCAGTAGTGGGAAACTGCCAGGGGAAGGGGGGTGGGATTGGCAGTTGAGGCAAACTGCTAAGGGAAGGAGGGGCACACTTCATCAGCAAGGGTACCTGCATAATGAACATTTGTATACCTAACCCTGAATTTTACCCCACATTTTTTTTTTGAGTGGAGTCTCACTCTGTCGCCCAGATGGAGGGCAGTGGCCGTTCCCAGTCACCGCAGCCTCGACCTGCTGGGCTCCGGCGATCCTTCCGCCTCAGCCTTCTGAGTAGCCGGAATTACAGGCGCGCGCTACCATGCCCAGCTGAATTTTTGATTTATTGTAGAGATGAGGTCTCGCTGCCCAGGCGGGTCTTGAACCCGCGGACTCAGGCAATTCACTCACCTCAACCTCCCAAAGGCACGGGATTACGGGCTGAGCCACCGAGCCCGGCTTGTACCCCACAT
>NW_007246875.1:371015-406383 GCF_000164805.1 Carlito syrichta
TCCAACTCAAAAATAAATAAATAAATAAATAAGTGATGAGAGGCAGCTGGCGGGCGGGGGTGGGTGTGGCTCATGCCTGCAATCCCAGCGCTTTGGGAGGTGAAGGCGACAGGATTGTCTGAGCTCAGGGGTTCGAGACCAGACTGAGCAACTTGGCAAGACCCCCGTCTCTACAACAATCCAAAAAAATTAGCCGGGCATGGTGGCGCACACCTTTGATTTCAGTTACTTGGAAGGTTGAGGCGGAAGGATCGCCTGAGCCCAACAGGTCAAGGCTGCGGGGGCTGTGAGCGTGCCACTGCACTCCAGCTTGGGAGATAGAGTGAGACTTCGACTCAAAAAAAAAATGATGAGAAGTGATCTTTGAAATGGCTCCCTTGGGTAGGGTGTGGGAGCAAAGTTTTCAAAGCCTTAAGTGAAGGAACTGCTTGGGTTTAGAGGAGCTTGGGATTCCGAGAACAACTTGGAGGGCCTTCTGTTCCTTCCTGGAATCCGCCTCACACAGTTCCCTGGATGAAGATACTGCACTCCCTTTCCTGCCTTCTCAAGTTCCCAAGAAATGCAGCCACAACCCTGGACTGTGAGGCTCCAGGGACTGGCTGGCATGAAGGAAGGCAGTATGGGGCGGGGTGGGGCAGTCTCCCGGCCATCATCTTGCTTTCTTTCTTTTTTTTGTGAGTCGGAGTCTCACTCTGTCGTCCAGACTGGAATGCAGTGGCCGCTCCCAGCCACCGCAGCCTCGACCCGCTGGGCTCCGGCGATCCTTCCGCCTCAGCCTTCCCAGTAGCTGGAACTATAGGCGCGTACTACCACACCCGGCTAATTTTTGATTTATTGTAGAGATGAGGTCTCACCAAGTTGCCCTGGTGGGTCTTGAACCTGCAGGCTCAGGCAATCCACTCACCTCGGCCTCCCAAAGCGCGGGATTACAGCCTGAGCCACTGAGCCCGGCACATCATCTTGCTTTCTGCTCCAGACCCTCCCAGCATTGGTCTCATTGCCTCCTGGTGACAAGATGATGGCCAAGTTGGCTGGCCATGGGATACCAAGGGACATACAGGAGGAAAACCCTTCCCAGAGCTCCCGACCTCATCTGCCTTTTGTCTCACTGTCCGTGACAGAGACACGTGTCCACCCAGAAGGGGGATCATGGGTCCCTTTCCCTGAGACCAAGGGATCCATCACCACCTAGTAACTTAGCAGGAGGGAACGGGGGACAACCTTGTGCCTACCTCCCAAGGCCACACATATGCGTCAGGTAGCCAAAGCCCTGGAGGGCAGATGTCCACACAGCCGAGCCCATGACAGGTTCAATAACCCTCACATCCCATCCCAGGGTTCTGATGGGAGTGGCACCCCTGCTGTACACCGCCCTTTTGAGCCACACAGCCCTACGTGTCCGTTCAATTGAGAAACTGATGAAACCATGAAACAAGGTAC
Organism: Carlito syrichta; assembly: GCF_000164805.1. Taxonomy (NCBI): domain Eukaryota; kingdom Metazoa; phylum Chordata; class Mammalia; order Primates; family Tarsiidae; genus Carlito; species Carlito syrichta. The sequence continues at coordinate 372,456 of NW_007246875.1, forward strand.
TACCAAATGGAGGGATCCCTTCCCATCAGTTCCAGTGACATGGCCCGGCACCCAAGCCTGGGTGAGTTGAACTGGGGGCTTCACTACGGCATCTCCGCTCCCTACCCTCGCCTTCCCTTCCCCTCCCCACTCAGGGAGCACATGCTGATTGGTTACCACTGGGGCACCGGAGAGACTGGTCATTTCCCTGTCTGGACTTGAGTTCTGTCATCTATAAAATGTGGCAATAGCAGTTTCAACACCCTCCAGTCACTTACCCTGGTGCTGTTCTATGGCAATGTGTGACATACAAGGTGGGGCTAACACATCTTTCCTCAGGAACACTCTCAGGGGACTGATGCATTCGATTGGTTTGTTTTTTTAGTCAGGATCTCACTCTGTTACCCAGGCTGGGTGCAGCGGTGCAACCTTGGTTCACTTTAGCCTCCACCTCCTGGGCTCAAGCAATCCTCCCACTTCAGCTTCCTGAATAGCTGGGACACGAGCATGTGCCACCATGCCTGGCTTTTTATTTTTTTTTAGAGATGGGGGTCTCACTATGTTGCCTAGGTTGGTTTTGAACTCTTGGTCTCAAGGGATCCTCTTGTCTCAATCTCCCAGAATGCTGGGATTACAGGTGTGAGCTACCACACCTGGTCTCAAACTTTTTTGACAACAATCCACAGTAGACATGTATATTGTGACTTAATACACACCCAGAAGTATATCTGAAACATAAATATCATGAAACACTACCTACCAGGTGCAAAGCCATCTGGTAATTTCTATTTCTTTTCTTTTTTTTTTTTTCAGTGGAGTCTCACTCTGTCACCCAGGCTGGAGTGCAGTGACACACTCATGGCAGCCTCGACCTGCTGGCTCATGTGATCCTTCCGCCTCAGCCTTTCAAGTGGCTGGAACTACAGGCATGTGTCACCATGCCCAGCTAATTTTTTTTGACTTATTGTAGAGATGAGGCCTTGCCAAGTTGCCCAGGCTAGTCTCGAATCCGTGGGCTCAGGCAATCCTCTCACTTCGGCCTCCCAACGTGCTGGGATTATAGGCATGAGCCACTGAGCCCAGCCTTCTATTTCATTTTTTAAAACACCAGTCATAACTTACTAACTTAATTTTTACAGTCCACTAATGTGCTCTGATCCCCAATTTGGAAAAACTCTGGTCTAGGCCACACTTCCTTTTTTTTTTTTGTCAGCGTCTCACTCTGTCACCCAGGCTGGAGTGCAGTGGCACAGTTACCACAGCCTCGACCTGGCGGGCTCAGGAAATCCTTCCACCTCAGCCTTCCAAGTTGCTGGAACCACAGGTGCATGCCACCATGCCCAGCTAATTTTTTGGTTTATTGTAGAGACATGATCTCACCAAGTTGCCCAAGTTAGTCTCCAACCCCGGGCTCAGGCAATCCCGTTGTCTTGGCCTCCCAAACTGTTGGTATTATAGGCCTGAGCCACCCATGCCTGGCCCATACTTCCCTTTTCTGAATTGACCTGGTATGTCAGTTTCCTATAGCTGCTGTGACAAATTACCACAAACTTTGGGACTTAAAAACAACGCAAGCTTTCTTACAGTTCTAGAAGTCAGAAGTCTGCAATCTCAGTGGGCCAAACAGGTAGGTAGGGCAGGGTTCCTTCCGGAGGCTCCAGGGAAGAATCTGTTTCCCTGCCTATGCTAGCTTCTAGAGACACCCACATTCCTTGGCTCACGGCACTGCATCACTTCAATCTGTGATCCCATCGTCCTGTCTCCTGCCTCCCTTTTACAAAGATCCTTGTGATTACACTGGGATCATGCTGGCATTCTAGGACAATCTCTCATCTCAAGACCTTTACACTTGACCACGTGTAATACTCACAAGTTCTGGAAATTAGGACATGGCCATCTTTCGGCAGAGACATACCTCTGCACCTAGTATTTATTTATTTAATTTTTTTTGAGTTGGAGTCTCACTCTGTTGCCCAGACTGGAGTGCAATGGCTGCTCCCGGCCACCGCAGCCTCGACCTGCTGGGCTCCGGCAATCCTTCCGCCTCAGCCTTCCAAGCAGCTGGAACTACAGGCGCACGCTACCACGCCCATCTAGACACCTAGTATTTAAATTATACATACACAGCTCAAGCCTGTAATTCCAGCACTTTGGGAGGTGGAGGCAAGGGGATTGCCTAAGCTCAGGGGTTCGAGACCAGCCTGAGCAACATGATAAGACCTACAATAAATAAATTTTTAAAAATTAGCCGGAAGTGGTGACACATGCCTGTGGTTCCAGCTACTTGGAAGGCTTAGGCGGAAGGATCACCTGAGCCCAGCAGGTCGAGGCTGCGGTGGCCGGGAGCGTGCCACTGCACTCCAGCCTGGGCGACAGAGTGAGACTCCAACTCAAAACACAACAAAAACATTATACATATACAATTTAAATAACCTTATAATTTATACACTGATCTGGGCTGACTATTCCACATGAGGTAGACTTAACCCCTCAGCTACTTTGCAGGCACTTAGGGAAACCCTGGGCCTTCCTGTCATTGCTTCGAGTTGGGAACACACAGATCTAAACCTTTTGTGTCATGAGCTGGGCTGAACTCAAGCAATTCATCTGGGTTCTAGGGCTGGCCCCAATTTTGTCAGCATAATATTCTGGAAGAACTCCAATTTTACTTATTTATTTATTTTTGAGTCAGGGTCTCACTCTGTTGACCAGGTTGGAGTTCAGTGGCATGATCACGACTAACCACATCCTCAACCTCCTGGGCTCTGGCGATCCTCCTGCCTCAGTCTCCCAAGTAGCCGGGACTACAGGCACACGCCACCACGCCCAGCCAATTTTACATTTTTTTGAGGTCTCATTATGCTGCCAAGGCTGGTCTCAGAACTCCTAGGTTCAAGCGGTCGTTTCACTTTAGCCTCCCCAACAGCTGCGATTATAGGTGTGAGCCACTGTGCCTGGCCTGAATTTACCTTTCACTAGCAAAATCCTTCAGATACTACTTCCTCCCTACCTCACCATTATTGTTCAGGGTCTCCAGGACCTACCAAAGGGTCAGTGCCAAGCCCAAAAGCAAACACCCAACTTTACCGGGTATCTACCACGAAATATAAATCCTGCCTTACCTTCATTTTACAGGTGAAGACACCGAGGCTCAGAGATGTTGGCTCTCTTGCTCAAGGTCACACAACTTGGTAGTACTATGATGCGAAAGTCTAAAACCTCACATCAAAGGGGTTTAGCCAGTATGTCCTGGTATGGTCAGCAGCTACCCAGGGCACCTCAGATTGGTAGTCGCTGTGGACAGAGGCCTGGTCTGAGTCTCAAAGGTAGGGGGAGAGAAGGAAGGAACTTCACAATCGCCAAGACCCCAGCACTGCAGTATAGTACTGCGGGTTTCCGGCTGCTGTGACTAGAATAGGCCTTCTTTTCAGATGAGAAATAGCCCAAGTTAAGAAAAAGAATAGAAGCCGGGCTCGGTGGCTCAGCCTGTAAACCCGTGCCTTTGGGAGGCTGAGGTGAGTGGATTGCCTGAGCCCGCGGGTTCGAGACCCGCCTGGGCAACTTGGCGAGACCTCATCTCTACAATAAATCAAAAAATTATTAACCGGGCGTGGTAGCACGCGCCTGTAGTTCCAGTTACTTGGAAGGCTGAGGCGGAAGGATCACTGGAGCCCAGCAGGTCTAGGCTGCGGTGGCCGGGAGCAGCCACTGCACTCCAGTCTGGGTGACAGAGTGAAACTCCAATCAAAAAAACAAAACAAAACCATTGCATGGATATGAAGTTTTTGAAAGCTAAGTAAGTACATTTTTTTTAGCTGTTGCATCTTTCTTTTTATTTTTTTTATTTTTATTTTTTGAGTTGGAGTCTCTGTCGCCCAGACTGAGGTGCAGTGGCTGCTCCTGGCCACCGCAATCTCGACCTGCTGGGCTCCGGCGATCCTTCCGCCTCAACCTTCCATGTAGCTAGAACTACAGGCGCGCACTACCACACCCGGCTAATTTTTTTTTGATTTATTGTAGAGATGAGGTCTCGCTTGCCCAGGCAGGTCTCGAACCCGCGGGCTCAGGCAATCCTCAGCCTCCCAAGGTGCGGGATTGCAGGTTGAGCCACCGAGCCCAGCTTCTTTTTTTTTTAAGAGTCTCAATCTGTCTCCTAGGCTGGAGTGCAGTGGTACACTCACTGCCACCACAGCCTTGACCTGCTGGGCTCAGGCAATCCTGCTTTAGCCTTCCAAGTAAACTGGAACTACAGGCGTGCGCTACCACACAGTTAATATTTTGGTTTACTGTAGAGACGAGGTCTTGCCAAGTTGCCAAGGCTGGTCTTGAACCTGTGGGCTCAAGCAATCTTCTCGCCTCTGCCTCCCAAAGTGCTAGGATTATAGGCATGAACCACCAAGTCTGGCTGTCACATCTTTCATGGAGTTTACTGTTTCCCTAAAAAACCATGTGATTTAATGAAATTAAAAAGACATTTTTAACAAATTTCTGTTTTAGGGATAGCTGTTGTCCATTCTCACAGAGCCTTGCTGGTGCACTGTGTACACAAACGTGTATACTAAGGAGCTCCTGCCATTGGGGTCCAGGGAGGACACTACAGCACACAGGACCAGGCAGGGCCATCAAGGCCAGCACCTCTGGCACCAGGATTCTCTCTTGGGGGAAGTAAGGTTTCCCATGAGTCACCAGGAGGGCAAAACTAATCTTTTTTTTTTTTTTAGTTTAGAAAATATTGTTTATTTAGAAAGTAAATTAGAGAGAGGAGAAAGAAAGAGGGGATTCACCTCCCCAAGGTAGAGGAGGGGGCCAAAGCTTAAGAAAACGTGGCTGGCTGGGCTTGCTGGCTCAGCACTTTGGGAGGTCAAGGAGAGGGGACCGCCTGAGCCCGCGGGTTCGAGACCAACCTGGCAACTTGGTGAGTCCTCGTCTCTACAATAAATCAGAAACACTAGCTGGGTGTGGTAGCGTGCGCCTGTAGTTCCAGCTACTTGGAAGGCTGAGGCGGAAGAACTGCTGGAGCCCAGCAGGTTGACACTGGGTGGCCATGAGTGTGCTATGGCCCTCCGGCCTGGGCGACGGAGTGAGACTCCAACTCATAAAACAAAAAACAAACAAAAAAAACCACACCATAGCTTAGGAAGGCAATGGACAAAACTAACCTTTTGAGAATATCATACTGTCTTTGGGAAGCAGTGCTACCAGTGTTCTAGAACAGAGTTGTGTTAGAATCACTGTTCTGGTTGTCCTGCGCTGTGAGATCAAGAATGTGGCCATGTGAAAAAAAGCTCTGTAATTTTACTTTGCTTTTCATTTATATTTGTACCTCTTCAGCGTCTCAGCCTTGGAGCCTCAAACTTCATGTCTAACTATGATGAAAGTAACTCAGTTTGGGCACAGTCATCTCTAAAGCCAATGCTAACTCTTCTCTTTTCCTTCTCCTTGCATGTGCGCTCTGTGGCGCATGGCCCGCGGGGACTGCCCTGCTGGGCACAGGGCACAGCTCTCCAGGAGCAGGCTACCATCTGGGCTTGGCTGCTTAGTGGAAGAGCGTTTCTGTTGCCCAGATGCAAGATAGGAATGGCATACCCACTTGACAGAAGTTTCACATAAGAACTGGGGTACTGAGAGATACCATTCAATAAATGGTTCTCTCCCACTCCCCAGTAATTGGTTCTTTTGATTAAAGGTTGTATAGAATGGTGCAATTTAAGAAACTAAAACTCAGCTCCAGTTACTCAGGAGGTCGAGGCAAAAGGGCTGCCTGAGCCCAGGAGGTCAAGGCTGTGGTGAGCTGTGCTTATGCCACTGCACTCCAGTATGAGGATCAGAGTGAGATCCCAACTCAAAAATTAAAAATTAAAAATTAAAAAAAGAGAGGCCGGGCTTGGTGGCTTAGCTTGTATCCCGCGCCTTTGGGAGGCTGAGGTGAGTGGATTGCCTGGGCCCGTGGGTTCGGGACCCGCTTGGGCAACTTGGCGAGACCTCATCTCTACAATAAATCAAAAATTAGCCGGGTGTGGTAGCGCACGCATATAGTTCCAGCTACTTGGAAGGCTGAGACGGAAGGATCGCCGGAGCCCAGCAGGTCGAGGCTGCGGAGGCCGGGAGCGGCCACTGCACTCCAGTCTGGGCGACAGAGTGAGACTCCAACTCAAAAAAATAAAAAAAACAAAAAAAGAGAAAGAAAGAAAAAGAAACAAAGACTCTAAGACTTTTATTCTAAAAGCAAACTAATCTAATGAAGAATCTGCCCATATTTTTCTACTAAAAATGGAAATAGTATAAGGAAACAAAACCAAAACCACATTCGGTATTTTTATTGCATTTTCTAGCAGACAATTTACATATCTCCCTCACCCTTTCTTTTAAGTTAGTGTGACAATTTTCTATAATAAACTACTTAAAGAGAAGCTTTGGTCAAAAATGGAATGAAATAGCCACAAAAAAAAAAAAAAAAATCACTGCTGCTTTTATACAACCAACACTTTCACCAATTTTATATTCAAACAAAAGCACACAACATTTGCGCGATCTGTGTGTTCAGTGTTTCCTCGGGGCTGGCTGCTCTCCCCATCATGCAAATGGCAGCGCTGCAGTCGGCCGGTTTGTCATGCTGGACGGCGGAGTTCGCTCAGCTTCACATGATCCGGAGGCCCTGGATGGAAGACTCCAAGGTCTTGAAAGAGGCAGGAAGAACGGAGGTCGTTACCGATTTCGTCACCGAGGAATGTCCACCCTGGCGTTTCTCCACAGCACACCGCCCGCCCCTTCTTTGGCTGGAGTAGGCCCGTCTCCACCCCAAATCTGGCCCTAACCCACCTCTGAGACAGGCTCTCCCAAGAGTCGCCCCTGCCGAAGCTCTGGGCCTGGGCTCCCCCTGCTGGCCCCTCCAGGCTGAGAGCCCCTTGTCCCCATGGCCCCTGGCCGCAGGTTCTGGGCACCCCTCAGCCCTTTGTGTAGTCCTTGAGGCATTCTTCCCATTCATGTCACTGGCTCTTCCCACGTGCTGCAGCTGCCCACGTGCCTGCACCTGCCTCCCCACTACATTCTCAGTGCCCAGGCACAGGTGCGCCTGCACGTCTACGTCTGTAGGCCACACAGGCACCAAAAGGTGATGAATTCAAGAGAAAAATGCACTGGGACCTCCTAGCTCATGCAAGTACAAAAGAGAGAAAAGGAGGTGGTCCGAGGGATCAAAGAACAAAAGGCTGAGATGCAACTGCCCAGGTGGGGGTAATAACACGGGAGCCGGACGCCCAGGACGTGATGCAAAAAAGAGGCAAAAAAGAGGGGGAAGACTTTAGAGAAAGACAGTTTGTTTCTCCAAAGAGTATTCTGGAGGCTTTTCCGTACTAAGTATCTGACCCAAGGAAGGAGGGGAAACCAAACACCTTAGAAATGCAGAGGTAGCGGAAAAACTGTGTACACGTTAGCCTGTCTTGGGGGCTGACAGCCAGGGAAAGTGAAATTCAGAGCCACACGTTAGGAGTCACCCTTTCTCCCAACCTGGCTTCTCCTGGCTGCTTGGCTCGCTCATCATCTGCCAGGGCCCAACCAGAGAGTGCAGAGTCCTCCTGGATTTGTCCCTTATCGTCACTGTGCCCTTCCACGCAGCCTCCTGAATGTCTCTCCTGTCCAGAACCTCCTAGCGGAGGTTAGACACCAGTCTAACGTCCTACATTTCTGATATGTGCTGGATATGACATTTTGTTTCAAGAAACGAGAAACATTCTTCTCTCAAGTTTTAACACAAACAAGATTTGCTCTGAAAGGTAGAAAATACCTTGAAATCCCAAATTGTCATGGCTCCATCAATACCAGTAGTGCAAAATTTGCGGCAATCTTGCTTGTCCACCTCATAAATAGATACTTGACTGAAAAAGAAGGAAAACAAGAGAGACGGTAAGTGCAGTGGAAGTGAGCCCAATCTTCCTAAAAGTGTAAGGGCAGCTCAGGAGATGAATTATCTTTCAACTCCTGAATATTAACTTATTCATCAACATTAGGCTGCAGCAATCTGGCTCAGAAAACAAACCAAAGCATTTTATTACAGATGTCTAGAAAAGACAAAACTGAAAAGAGGGAAGAGTTAAGAACTTGCAACCTGCATTAATCAGAGTGACCTGGAGAAGCAGCCCACACAAATGCCAGGATGCACATTGTAAACACAATCGCAAAAAGCATGGAAACGATGTTTTGAGGTTTTTTTAAAGACTAAAGTGTGATTGAAATCCAGTTGGCTACAAACAAAACCTCCCAAATCACCCTCCAAGGCAGTCAGTGAATATATAAGCCAAAAGTTTCAAATTAATCATTTACAAATGCTAGCGGCAGACATATCACCAGAATCCAACCTAGCCAAGAGGAACAGAAAAATGAAACAACTTATCTTAGCCTAATTATCTGAAAAGCTTTCAAGACAACGAACTCTACAGCTCAGATAGTATTTTTCTTTCTTCTCTGAAATGTCTAGAATTCACTCCTCTAGGGAAGGGGATGGGAAACTATGGAACATACTGCCTATTTCTGCACAGCTTGTGAGCTAAGAATGGCTTTTATATTTTAGATGGTTGGAAAAAAAATAAAAGAAGACATGGAAATTATATGAAATTCCAATTTCAATGTCCATAAAGTTTTACATATCATCCCTGGCTGCTTTCCTGCCACAACAGCAGGAAAGCCACTTATTTTTATCTAAAAAATCCTAAAAATAGGTACTTATTTTTACTTTTTACCTAAGTGTCTTCGAGAGATAATGAGAATGAGAGCTGTTTCCTTCCTGACACATGGTCTGCATAGGAGCGTAAGAGAAATTCACAAGAAGGAACTCTGAGTCATTCAAGACAGAGAAACCTAAAGAGTGTAGAGAAAATGTAAGTTTTACTATGCCTTCAAGTTCTCATTTTTCTATAGCACACTCACATCTTCAGCCTATCCTTTTTTTTTTTGAGTTTTTGAGTTGAAGTCTCACTTCATCACCCAGGCTGGAGTGCAGTAGCATGCTTGATGCCACCCCAATGTTAACCTGCTGAGATCCAGCGATCTGTCCACCTCAGCCTGCCAAGTAGCCAGAACTACAGGCATACACTACCATGTTCAGCTAATTTTTTATTTATTGTAGAGATGAGGTCTTGCCTAGGTGCCCAGGCTGGTCTCGAATGCGCGGGTTCAGGCAATCCATTTGCCTCGGCCTCCCAAACTGCTGGGATTATAGGCTGAGCCACCAAGCCCAGCTGTCTTCAGCCTATCTTAACACATTCACGATTTTTCACTTTCGTAATACTGAGAGCGGGTAAAAATTTTAAAAATCTGAAGCTGACTACCGCAAACTTCAGTTGTTAAGCACAAGTGAAATGGTCTTTTCTGCAGTGGCACCTTTTTCACAATACAGCTGAAAGTTGCAGATATATCCATTATTTGTTTCAGATACCACTCTGACTAGCATTCCATACTTTGTATTTTTATTCGGATTATAAATAGAATACAGATTATATATATTATATATATATATATATTTACACTGCATCATTACATCACTATCTGTCTCACTATCACTAATAAGTTGGAAATCTCATAAACATATATTTCTTTATTTTCCATAATTATGAAAAATGACTTTTAATGTTGAATTATGAGAGCCTTGAAATATCAAAATACAAGTAAACAACATGAATTGCAACAATATGACCAACTTGCAATTTTTACCAACTATGTAAATCAGTAACAACACTACACAGTAGATATCAGATAATCTATCAGTTAACTTTCTCCTTGCCTGACTATTCATTTTCAAGCAAAATATAATAACACATACATATGACAAAACTGCAGCATTCAGAAACAGAATTTGCAAAGACGTAACAGAATTTGCAAAGACATAAATTCACGTCAGCAGCAACCAGGAACAGAATATGGAATGACATAATTTCAGATCTGCAATCGTGAATGAGTTAAGTCCAGCTGCCTCTTCCACTGAACCTGATGAAAAGCATAACCTGCATTTCATAAAAGCTCTCTCTCTCTTTTTTTTTTTTTAGTTGGAGTCTCACTCTGTCGCCCAGACTGGAGTGCAGTGGCCGCTCCCGGCCACCACAGCCTCAACCCGCTGGGTTCTGGCAGCCTTCTGGCCTTCTGCCTCAGCCTTCTGAGTAGCCGGAATTACAGGCTCGTGCTACTACGCCCGGCTGATTTTTTTATTTATTGTACAGATGAGGTCTCACTGCCCAGGTGGGTCTCGAACCCGCGGGCTCAGGCAATCCACTCACCTCAGCCTCCCAAAGGCGCGGGATTACAGGCTGAGCCACCGAGCCCGGCCATAATAGCTCTCTTAAAGAGAAAGTCTAAAGACTTTCATTATTCCTCTCAACATCAACAACACAATAAATGTCTCTCAACACAAAGGTCTAATCAAAACCAGAAAATTCTATGGTACCCAACTCAGAACACAGTAATTTATAATATAAGTAATATATTACATTTCTCCTCTAGATTAAAAAAAATTAAAGTTTCTGGATGAAACACAATTCTGTTGTCTTATATAATCACACATACCTGATGGAAAATCAGTCAAGAGACTGCTAAGCCTTGTCATAATGATGTGAAGAAACTGTATCTCTAATTAAGTAATCTTTTCACTTGTATCCATGACTTGAAATGACAGCTACAGCTACCTTTTCAGAGGATATAACCACATTTCTTGTCATGGGTTCACCAGAGGAGCAGGGCAGTTAGGAGGGTCTCCTAGCCGGGCTCAGTGGCTCAGCCTGTAATCCCGCACCTTTGGGAGGCTGAGGTGAGTGGATTGCTTGAGCCTGAAGGTTCGAGACCCGCATGGGCAACTTGGCGAGACCTCATCTCCACAATAAATAAAAATGAGCCGGGTGTGGTAGCGCGCGCTTGTAGTTCCAGCTACTTGGAATGCTGAGGCGGAAGGATCGCCACAGCCCAGCAGGTCGAGACTGCGGTGGCCGGAAGCGGCCACTGCACTCCAGTCTGGGTGACAGAGTGAGACTCCAACTCAAAAAAATAAATAAATAAATAAAAAGGAGGGTCTCCTTTTGCTCTCTGTTGTGTCATTGAGGAAGTGAGCCCTGGGAAGAGGCTGCCCTGACAGCCCCCACCTCACATCTGCAGTAGGTCCCACACTCCTCCCATTGGATGCCTTGTACACCTGAATGACTAGGTGGTGGCAGTTCAGTCTTTATTACAAGCTGAAAAAGAGAGACTGGCAGTCGGTAAGACACAGATTTCTCGCTTTGCTCGTTCCTGAAGGCATGTCTGGGCCTGCAGTGCACAGAACTTCTGTAGGGACCCAGTTAGGAAACAAGGGGAATAAGAGCATCTTGGTCACCTAACCACTTCTCCACAGATGGCACCTACGTGATGCTATTCTGGTGCAGTGTCTCCAAGGCTGTATTGCGGTCCTCAGTCGTGGCCCTCTTGTCCATATTGCGGAAGCGTTCCATGGCAGACATGTTGCGCTGGATGCTCTGCTTTGGAATGTCTAACTTGGAGACAAAGGTCAAGTAGCCGCGGTCGTCATAGTTAAAGAGCATTGGGCAGCAGTCATGTCCCTGAAACAAGATACCAGTCAGCCCCCAGAGGGCATGTGGCCCACCTACCACCTCCTCAGCAGAATGTTACCATTATGGCGTCTCTTACGCTTAAAAGCAAGTTCTGTTTCCTCTAAAAGGCTGTTCTACTTTGTGTTAGTATCATAGACAGAGCACACGTTGTTCCTGGCCTGAGAAGCACATACAGTACACCACAAGGAAGAATGAAAAGAAATACTTACAGCAGCTACAACACTATTCTCCGAGACAAACGATACACTCAGGAGTGGCAGGAACTCTGTCTTCAGAGTTGAGACCCTGAACACAAGAATGTTTGTTACCCCGAGATAAAACAGACCACCAGCTTCTTTACAGACACAGGTGATGACAAAGGACCCATTCTCCCAGGGTCTTCTGCAGTATCAATGAACACTTATGTTTCAAAGGAACTCCATAGCCTCAACTTGCAGGAATCTCAAGCATGAGGTGACCCTGAGGTGACCTTCAGAAAGAAAGGCCTTCAGCTCTCTCTAGCCCATGCCCCACCCCTTCTGAGGTCCCTCCCACTCATGTCAAGCTGGTTCCCAGAGCCTCTGTTCTTCCATCTCGTCTTCGTGCCCAAGTCCTACTTCTAGGGCAGCTCTGATGGAATCACCTTCATGAAGCTTTTCTGGACTACTTCAGCCTGAAGTGGCTTCTCTTTTCTCTTACCTCCTATAGTTCTTACGGTCACTATCGCTTGTGAGCTAATGCCCAATGTTATAATCCTCTTCTCACCTGTGCTGACTGGAGTCCCTAGAAGGCCACGACAACAGATATTTACTGACAGCCAGGCACTGTGTTCGGAGCTAGAGCTACCAAGATGAACAAAACCTAGTCTTAGTCAGCCAGGAGCTCACGTTCAAGTGGGCTGTGTGGGGGCGGCATGTGTATGTACATAGGAGTTATTTGCTTCTGCATCTGGCAAAGAGGTTATGATAGGTAAACACATTGACTGGTGAATTAGGAGCATGTAACTTCATGCAAAAGGTGATGAATTTTATGTATTTATTTTATTTGACAGAGTTTTGCTCTGATGCCCAGGCTGGACTGCAATGGCATGATCATAGTTCACTGCAACCTTGACTTTCTGGCTCAAGAGGTCTTCCAACCTTAGCCTCTTGCATAGGACTACAGGCATGCACTGCCACAACCAGCGAATTTTTTTGAAGACAGGGTCTTGCTATGCTGCCCAGACTGGTCTTGAATTACTGGACTCAAGTGACCATCTCAGCCACCCATAGTGCTGGAATTACAGGTGTGAGACATCAAGCTCAACTATGGTAGTGCATTTTAAAAGCTAACTGTATATGTTCAAGGAGAACATTTAATAAAATTGGCATTGGATTAAACAACTAACACAATTAGCCAGGCATGGTGGCATATGCCTACAGTCCCAGCTATTCAGGAGGCTGAGGTGGGAGGATTGCTTGAGCCTAGGAGGATGAGGCTGCAGTGCTATGATTACATCACTGCGCTCCAGCCTGGGCAACAAAGCAAAACCACGTCTCAAGAAAAACAAAACAAAACAAAACAAAAAAAACTAATGTGTCATCTTAAGCCCTTACTCCCTTCCTGTGGTACGCTGACTTTTACTACATGAGATATTTATGTTGGAGAAGGGGAAGGGTGGAAGATGCAATCTGACTTATAGGACTGGAAAGGGCAAATAAGTAGTCAATAGGAGGGTAGACAGGGACTTTTTTGTTTTTTTGAGTTGGAGTCTCATTCTGTTGCCCAGGTTAGAGTGCACAGGTCACAGCTACTGCAGGATAGACCTGCTGGGCTCAGGCGATCCATCTGCCTCGGCCTTCCAAGTAGCTGAGACTGTAGGCATACAACACCATGTCCAGCTAATTTTTTTATTTATTGTAGACATGAGATCTTTTTTTTGTTTTGTTTTGTTTTTGTTTTTGTTTCTGTTTTTGAGTTGGAGTCTCACTCTGTCACCCAGACTGGAGTGCAGTGGTCGCTCCCGATCACTGCAGCCTCGACCTGCTGGGTTCTGGCAATCCTTCCACCTCAGTTTTCCAAGTAGCTGGAACTACAGGTGCGCGCTACCACGCCCGGCTAATTTTTGATTTACTGTAGAGATGAGGTCCGCCAAGTTGCCCAGGAGGGTCTTGAACCCGTGGGCTCAGGCAATCCACTCACCTCAGCTCTCCCAAAGCGTGGGATTACAGGCTGAGCCACCGAGCCCAGCCAGACACGAGGTCTTGTCATGCTGCCGAGCCTGGTCTTGAACTCCTGGGCTCAGACAATCCTCTCACCTTGGTCTCCCAAAGTGCTGGGATTACAGGCATGAGCCACCACACTCAGCCTAGACAGAGACTTATAATAAACATATGCTAACAATGTGTTGTGTATTACAATAAACCATATAAAAATCGAGTAATACTGGCATCAAAAATATCAAAGAATGTTAAAAGGCAAATTACAGGCCAGGCGCAGTGGCTCACACCTGTAATCCCAGCACTTTGGGAGGCAGAGGCAAGAGGATTGCCTGAGCTCAGGGGTTCAAGACCAGCCTGAGCAACATGGTGAGACTTCGTCTCTATAATAAATCAAAAAGTTAGCTGGGTGTGGTGGCGCACGCCTGTGGTTCCAGCTATACTTGGAAGGTTGAGGCAGAAGGATCGCCTTAGCCCAGCAGGTCAAAGCTGCAGTGGCCATAAGCATGCCATTGCACGCCAGTCCGGGCAAGAGTGAGACTCCGACTTCAAAAAAAAAAGGCAAATTACTGCACAAAACGTATAATATCCCATTTTTGTTAAAAATGAAGATACATAAGTGTCTATATATGCATAGAAGTCTTCTGAAACACTACATTTAATTAATAATGGAAGGGGAGCTTTAAAAAAAACATAAAACTAACCCCCACAAAATGCACATTTTATCCAATCAGGAAAAAATATCATCTCTGAAATGTCACGTTGTTCACACTAGGTGACCCTTACTACCTCTGGGCACCTCTCTTCCTGACCTGACAGGGAATAAAGGTCACCCAATATGACTGATTTTCAATAAAGTTGGCAAGTCACAAAACTTTTAATGGTAAGTTAAGTTTAGCTGCCAATGGAAAAGGAATTGCCAGGAAAGATCAAAGATTTCTAAAAGGAAAGGTTCCAATCTTCCTCCTCCTCCAGCATATAATGAGCAGTGAATTCTGAAGTCTGACAAGGTGCTTCATGGCTGTGCTGCACCCCCTCACAAGGAAGACACTGCAATTCGAGCTCTTCCGGCACAGAGGTGGCTTCAAGGGCTTTTCACCCTTACTGAATGAAAAGCCCCTATTAATGGAGTCAATTGTTCACTGACTACCCAAAATAAGAACACATCTACTTAATTTAAGGCCAGTAAATGATATTTATGTGTTGTAAGAAATTCAGAGTAACAGACTAAATTGGCCATTTAAAAGGGACCCTTATCTGTAGCAAACAAGAGTGTTTTTCAAAGGCATCAATAACAATACTTCCATTAAGATGTATTATTTCTGGAAGACCTAACTCTTTACAATTTCCCACACAAATGATCTAAATCTGAGTCTGCAACTATAAAGGCTGCCTGGCAGTTCTGGTCAGGAGTTTCACACTCATACTCATACCACAGGGAAGGCAGTTTTGGCCCAGCTGGTGAGAGATCCCACTCTCGCTCGCCACTCCAAACAAAAGGCAAATACTCACTGCACACTTTTTGAGGCATCAGCAACAGACACAGTGCTGTCGTGGCTGACCCAGGCCAGGCGGCTCCCACTGGCAGAGAAGCTGACCCCATGGACCCAGCCACCAGTGCCACTGCCACCAAACTCTGACATCAGCTGACCAAAAGGCATCTTGCTGCCCCATGGTGTGCTGGCTGGCTTCTCATCCACTTCTTTAATGTAGGCAGAAAACACTCTGCAGTTTAAAGGACAGGGAGAGAAGGAAAAAGCAACAAAAATATATGTATTTAGAAACAGATGACAGGCAGCTATCATAAGGCATCCCAGAACACAAAGAGGTTGGCTTATAAAAACAACAAAACATGACGTATGAGTTCAGATACACAAACCTCTCAAGTCACAGAATGGTTCTCAGGGCTGCCTACAGGCCAATCCAAGTTTAGCAAATCCACACACTATCAACAGATACTCACAGAGCACCTACTGTGTGTAAGGCTCTAGGTGTGTGGTTCTGACGCAACAAACACAAAAGCCCTTCCCTCATGGACTGCACATTCGGAGGAGGCCCTGCTGTCCCATCCCTCCCTTGCCCACGTCAGACCTTGCTAAATGACCACAGTGTCCTTCCCTGTCTACTTCACCATAATGTTCAGCACAGTCAATTGATAGGAGAGAGGAGCAATCTGCCCCCATAAGACACCAATGGTACTAATTCATGCAAAGACAGAGACACCCAAAGAGAAAGCCAAGGGAGGCCAGTGAGAAAGAGTGGGCAGGTTCCCTAGCACTGCCAGGTGATAGGCTGGGTCCCCTGATCCTCAGGTGCATTGTGCAGTCTTTGTGGCAGGAACAGTTTAAGATGAAGGCAGCTCTTTTACAAACAGGTGTCATCAGTCTTTTCCTAACTCTCTTTACCTAATTCTATGCAGCTATGTGTGAAGATGTTTTGATCCAGAGTAACAAAGGGGAAGGGACAAAGGCCAACAGCTAAAAACCTGCCCTTCCACTCTCCAATGCTGTTTCTACTTTGTAATCTTCTCCTCAGAAAATTTCTGAACCAAAGGCTCCCTAAAAAAACCAAGGTATACACCCGCCCTCCCCCATACACCAAATAGCAGCAGGAGCTCTGGAAGCGGCAGGGCAGAGGACAGAGTTATCTGCAAGTCAGATAATGTGATGTCAGTTAGTTATACTATACATCAGCATCACGACAGCACCTGCTTAAATGAGAGCCGAGAAAGAACTGGTACCTCTCAGCCACCAACTTGAGAATGTAAATGGAACAGATTCATAGTCACAGGATGGTGAATCAAAAAAAAATTTGTGGAAATAATTATCAACAAAAGAATTACAATCTATTTTCAGAATCAGATTTTTAGACATAGCACAAGAACCCAGGTGTTACAGTTTAGCGCCACTAGTTCCATTTTCTAAGGAAGCTAGAAAGATTCTAGTTAACAGATCACAAACAAAACAGAGAGAGCACATGCTGATCATCCCCTCTACATCATGGATCTTCTGCCTAAAGAAAACTTCCCTGGACTCTCCCTCCTACCTTGCTCCCAAGTCCACTTCCTTCTACCTTTATTCACCATGCACAAGCTTCTTTTCTAGATCACAAAGCCTTTATCTTTGAGTCTCCCTTACAGTGCCTAGCACAGTACCTTGCAAAAAAGGGGGAAAAATTTGTTTAAAGACGAACAATGAGGGGCTCAAGTCTGTTAATTCTCATTTGTACCCACCTGCATTTGAAGTCACATGATCCTGCTGCCAGTAATACATTGTTGGGATGCCAATCCAAGCTGAGGACTGTGGATCGAATTGGCTTTTTTATGTGTTTGCTTACCCACCTATGAGAAGACAAAACAATTTTAGCTTATTCAGGCATCAAGTGAGTCCCCAAATGACTGACAAATGTATTTCAGGCAAAAACACCTACACCTGGTCTCCTTGCCAGACAGAAGGTACATTTCTCTCTCTCTTTTTTTTTTTTTTTTGGAGTTAGAGGCTCACCCTGTCACCCAGACTGGAGTGCAGCGGCCGCTCCCGGCCACCGCAGCCTAGACCTGCTGGGCTCCGGCAATCCTTCCGCCTCAGCCTTCCAAGTAGCTGGAACTACAGGCGCGTGCTACCACGCCCGGCTAATTTTTGATTTATTGTAGAGATGAGGTCTCGCCAAGTTGCCCAGGCGGGTCTCGAACCCACGGGCTCAGGCAATCCACTCACCTCAGCCTCCCAAAGGCACGGGATTACAGGCTGAGCCACTGAGCCCAGCTAGAAGGTACATTTCTAAAGGACAGAAAGGAAAAGAACTATGAACAGTCAGTCCCTCACGCACTCCTGTCTTTTAGGTTTTGACATTCTCATCAGAGCAGCTAGTTTCCACCAGGGGTTCTCATTAAGTAAGTATAAATTTTGATCAACTCAGTTACTAACTCATGAGATTTCAGATCACATGTGAAGTCAACCTTTGAGATAGAAACTGAGTATAAAATTATCTGAGTTTCTATTACAAATATTTAGTGATTTGCTATTCTATTCTAGGTTAATTTGGGGTTGTAAAATAGCTTAATCTTCTTTACAAGTCTCCTCAAGGCTGCAAATTCTTTTTAATTTCTTTCACAGAGAAATCATAATCAAGAAATTAGAAGAACCTCTTGTTGGGGATTAGCCTTGAACTAATTATCTAGTGCCATTCAAAAAACATTACATAAGTCGAAGACCAGTCATTATTTTGGCTTAACTAATTCAATTTCTGTCCCCAAAATGCTGCTTAAAAACCAATCGTGCAGATGTTCAGGAGTTGAGAGACTAGATATTGAGTCACATGGCTTTCCTTGAATGCTTAAATTACTTTACTTTTTTTTTTTGAGTTGGAGTCTCACCCTGTCGCCCAGGCTGAAGTGTAGTGGCACACTCACAGCCATCCCAGTGTTGAGCTGCTGGGCTCTGGCGATCCGTCTGCCTCAGCCTTCCAAATAGTTGGAACTATAGGAGTGCGGTGCCACGCCCGGCTAATTTATGTATTTATTTATTGTAGAGACGAGGTCTTGTCAAGTTGCCCGGGCTGGTCTCGAACCTGTGGGCTCAGGCAATCCACTCGCTTTGGCTTCCCAAAGTGCTGGGATTACAGGCTGAGCCACTGAGCCCAGCCTTAATTACTTTTCTATAGAATATTTCTCATAGAGATCTATTTGAAAAAGTTCATTCTGAAAAAGACAATATTGGGTTTTTGGGGTTTTTTTGAGTTGGAGTGTCCCTCTATAGCCCAGACTGGAGTGCAGTGGCACACTCATGGCCACTGCAGCCTCAACCTGCTGGGCTCAGGCAATCCGCCTCAGCCTTCCAAGTAGATGGAACCACAGGT
The DNA here is from genome assembly GCF_000164805.1 of Carlito syrichta. Lineage (NCBI taxonomy): Eukaryota > Metazoa > Chordata > Mammalia > Primates > Tarsiidae > Carlito > Carlito syrichta. Next base: position 391,054 of record NW_007246875.1, read on the forward strand.
GCACACGCCATGCTCAGCTAATTTATTTATTTATTGTAGAGACAAGGTCTTGCTAAGTTGCCCAGGCTAGTCTCGAACCCCTGGGCTCAGGCAGTCCTTTCGCCTCAGCATCCCAAAGTGCAGAGATTACAGGCGTGAGCCTCCATACCCAGCCTGAGAGGTTACTTTAAAGTATTAAAACAAAATATGAAATATTGTTCTATAGCTGAGAAATTGCCCTGAACATACAACCTATTCAAAGACAATACCTTGTACCATAGTAAAGTCCAATTTACCAAAATTTGAGATTAATTCTCAATGAATAAAAATGTGAACAGCTACAGAGGTTGAAGGTTAACTTGGAAGAAAAGTTTCCTATACAAATGAGTAAGACTACCAGGCACAATGGCTCAAGCCTATAATCCCAGAACTTTGGAAGGCTGAAATGGATCACTTCAGCTCAGAAGTTCAAAACCAGTCTAGGTAACATAGTGAGACCTCATCTCTACAAAAAAGGAAAAAAAGAGGCAGGTGTAGTGGTATGGGCCTTAGTCCCAGCTACTAGGGGAGGCTGAGGTGGAAGATCGCTTGGGCCCAGAAGGTGAAGGCTGCAGTGAGCCATGACTGTCCCATTGCACTTCAGCCTGAGTAGGAATGAGATCCTGACTCAAAAAAGAAAAGACTGTAGCCAGGCTCGGTGGCTCAGCCTGTAATCCTGCACCTTTGGGAGGCTGAGGTGAGTGGACTGCCTGAGCCCATGGGTTCGAGACCCGCCCGGGCAACTTGGCAAGACCTCATCTCTACAATAAATCAAAAATTAGCTGGGCGTGGTAGCGCAGGCCTGTAGTTCCAGCTATTTGGAAGGCTGAGGCGGAAGGATCGCCAGAGCCCAGCAGGTCGAAGCTGCGGTGGCCGCAGTCTGTACGACAGAGTGAGACTCCAACTCAAAAAAAGAGAAAAGACTGCCAGGATTACTCATTGACAAAGTTGAGCCATGTAGGAATATTAATGAAGTTTGTTTCTTATTTCCTCACTACAATGAAGCTTTCAAATGATTTCTAGCAGGAAACATTTTGTTAGCCTTATATTTTACTCATGCTTGAAAAAATATTCATAATTCAATTTTATTGCAAATTCACAGACTTTCTTTCTGTGAATTTGCAATAAAATTGAATTATGAATTTTTTTTGTTGTTTTACTAAATTACAAGGTAACATGATAAACATTGCTGTTGTTTTACTAAATTACAAATAAACATTGCTGTTGTTTTACTAAATTACAAAGGTAACATGATAATATCTCTTTTCACTATTTCATCAGAATACAAATAATAAAACTATGCGAAGAGTAATGTGTACTCTGCTATTTTTAGTAAAAACACAAACACTGCCAGTTTTGTACTAAATGACAATTCCCTGTTGAAGGATATTTACCCCCGTTCGGGATGCATGCCAGGTAGAACTGAGTTGTTTTCTTATCAAAATAAGCAGGAAGAAGTAGTTAAAATAAGTTACTCAGCGGTAAAATAAACCTCTGTATTTTGATTGGCTCAGCTACAAGTGATTTATCTAAAAAGTATAATAGCTTGATTACACTCCTAAGATTCTGATCAATTTTACTTCAACAGTTTAAAACAAGTAAAATATTATACCAAGACACAGATCAGCTTTAAAGAAAAGGAGAACATTATTATCTATAAGAATCCTAGATAGATATAGTGTGAAAAGAAAAATTGTTCCTCTGGGCACTGAGACTCTTTCAAGGTCATAATTTTTATATAGAGGAAGAAGAAAACAGCACCAGGCGCAGTGGTTCATGCCTCTGATCCCAGCACTTTGGGAGGCCAAGGCAGGCAGACTGCTTGAGCCCAGGAGTTTGAGACCAGCCTCAATCATAGTCTCTATAGAAAAACTTAAAAATTAGCTGGGCGTGGTAGCAGGCGCCTGTAGTCCCAGCTACGCGGGATGCTGAGGTGAAAGCACTACCTGAGCCCAAGAGGTCGAGGCTGCCCTGAGCTGTGATTGCTGTAAGCATGCAACTACACTCCAGCCTGGTGACAGGATGAGACCTTGACTTAAAAAAAAAAAAGGAAAGAAAAAAGAAAACAGCAATCTGGTCAGTATATGGTGAAAACAGTAGTAGCACCTTGCAGAACAAACTAAGTTAGATCAGGAAACAGAAACATGGTTCTGTATTAATATGAGAAAGATGTGAGCTTTAACTCAATGTGTATATTGAGAAGGATAAAGCTCAGTCAGAGCAAATGAATAATTCCTGAGGGGGAAAAAAACTCCAGATGAGGAAAAACTGGAGATATAGTTAAGCCTTCACACAGTGATTCAAGAAGTCACCAAGAACACAGCAGTCCAAATGTAAATTCTAAACTCTACAGAGAAAATTTTAAAAGTTCTGATGTCGCTCACCAGTCATTTTCAGACTCGAAGTAACAAACAGAAATGAGTCGTGCTCCACTTCCCACAGCAAATTTGTTCTCTAGGGGGGACCACTTCACAAAAGTGGCTGCGCGATTAATTCTCAGGATCACCAAGGTTGGCTTCCAGACACCATCCTTCTGACTCCAGACATAGGCATTGCGGTCGGCGCCACAAGTGACGATGCGGTCGCTCTTGGGAGCCCAGTCAATACCTGCAAGCGAGACGTGGGTCATCTGCGTTGTCTGGTCAAGGACAACTGACTGTGGTACAGGCAGGCAGGCACCGCCGTGGCAGGACCGGATGCGGGCTTGATACCTGGCTCCCCAGTTCCATCCTTCCCCCACCTATGGTCTTGAGCGCCATCTCTCACAAAGGCAAGGATGTTTCTCTGCAAAATGCCTGGGACTCAGGATCTTCCATAAGGTCAGTAGAACAGACCTGTTTTATAGTGCAGTTTATAACTGCAGAGTTGACAAAACTAAGCAAGGACATTTGTCCGACCCATTCACCAGTCTCTAAAGATTTTAAACTTCTGAAGATCCATTACCTTTTTCTTTCCTCTTTATTAGATTTTTTTCTTGCCCAAAAGTAACTTTATGCATTCATTAACAGACCTCATGTCATGACATTAACCAACAATCTGCTACATGGTATTCAACTAAAATAGCATACATGGTAAATAAAAATAATCTTTAGTAATAAAGAGGAAAAACATAAATTGTGATTAACTTATATTCTTCTGAAGGTCAGTGTCAGTTAAACCACACTAAGTATGTTTTCTACATGATGCAGGTTCTATGAAAGAGTATCTTTGAGTATCTCCGCATCTAAAACCAGGAATACATATCTGAATATAAGGCTTATTTTTCTTATTTGATCTATTACATATCTGGTACCTCTGTGAAGAATCCCAAAGTCAAAGTCAGTATGTTATACACCAAGGGAAAAATTTACTATGAATCAGTCATTTTATATTTACTGATGAAGTATTTTCTATAAATATAATTTTGCATTAAAAGGTACAAAAAAGGCCAAGTGTGGTGGCTCATGTCTGTAATCCCAGCACTCTGGAAGGCTGAGGCAGGAGTAACACCTGAGCCCAGGAGTTAGAGATCAGCCTAGGCAACACAGCAAGACCTACAAAAAGTAAAAAAAAAAAAAAAAAATAGTTGAGCATGGTGGTATATGCCTGTAGTCTCAGCTACCTGGGAGGCTGAGTGGAAGGATCGCCTGAGCCCAGAAGGTGGAGGTTGTGGTAAGCTGTGATCGTGCCATTGCAACAGAAATCCCAACTCAAAAAAAAAGGACACAGAAATTACTAATAAATTTTTATTATAGATATCTCCCTAAAAATAATAACTAACATTCTTAACATTTATATGAAAAAAGAGCATAAATCAAAGTCTCAATTTGTTATAAATCAATGATTTCAATAGTTTGAAGAGAAAAAAATTGGAGGGACTATATTCTAAGTGATGTATTTCATTTATTCATTACAAAATAATTTGTTGTTCTCTTGGGGTTTTTTTGGTTTTTTTTTTCCAACCAAAGTCTCACTCTGTAGATCAGGCTGGAGTACAGTGGCACTCACAATCACCGCAGCCTTGATCTGCTGGGCTCAGGCAATCCTTCCACTTCAGCCTTCCAACCAGCTGAAACTACAGGCACGCAACACCATGCCCAGTTCATTTTTCGATTTATTGTAAAGATGAGGTCTCGCCATGTTGCCCAGACTGGTCTCAAATCTGTGGGCTCAGGCAATCCTCTTGCCTCTGCCTCTCAAAGTGTTGGGATTACAGGCATGAGCCACTACACCCAGGCTGTAGTCTTCTTTGTCAGATTTTAAATTTTATTTTTAACTACAAAAGAATACTCATACATTGTTAGAAGACAAAGGGACATGCAGCAAGTCAATAAGCCTCTGGCCCCGCTCTTAATGTCCACAAAAATTCCTCCCACAAAATGGTACAAATATCACAGCAAACATTTTCTCGCTTTTTATAAATTAGTATAATTATTCCAAAACACTGATTTTCTCATCTTTCTTAAATCATCCCTCCATTGTTGAGCATTTTGTTGGTTTCCAATCATTTGTTAAAATAAATAAAATTTGAATTTTTTTTTTGCTTGAACACATACCTTTTTGCTTCAGTTAAAATTTCACTGGCTGTGTGTGAGGACTCACACCTATAACCCCAGCACTTTGGGAGGCCAAAGTGAAAGGATTGCCTGAGCCCACAGGTTTGAGATCAGTCTGGGCAATTTGGTGAGACCTCATCTCTCCAAGAAACCAGTAACTTAGCCGGGTGTGGCAGTGCGCGCCTGTAGTTCCAGCTACTTGGAAGGTTGAGGCAGAAGGATCACCTGAGCCCAGGAGGTCGAGGCTGTGGTGGCCGTGAGCGTGCTACTGCACTCCAGCCTGGGCAACAGTGAGACAGACTACGACTCAAAAAAAAAAAGATTTCACTATGATAAGCTATTTCTATGAATGTCCTATTTTCCTAACTTGATTACAAGCCTTTTAACAATGGGAAGCAAGTCTGGTGGTCCCCCTATGAATCCATCTGCTGGTGATCTTGCCTTTTGTGTGATCCTCCCCTTTGGGTGAGGCCACAACCTGTGATTCGTTTCTAACAGTGGAATGCTGGAAAGGAGGTAGAATGTGCATGAGTACATGCGCAAGATTACACATGTGTATAGCACCTATCTTACTAGAGATTCCTATGTTCTCTCTCCATTGTTGGCTTTAAAGCATGCTGCCAGGAATCTTACAGCCACAGGACATGAATTCTATCGACAACCTGAGGAATGATGGAAGTGGATCTTACCCTGGTGGAGTCTCTGATGAGAACCCATCTAGGCTGACACCTTGATTACAGCTTGTGAGACCCTAGGCAGAGGTCCTAGATAAGTTATGCCCAGTTTCATGACTCACAGAAACTATGAGATAATAAATATGTTTCAGTTTAAGCTGCTATGTTTATAGTATTTGTTACACAACAATAGAAATCGAATACATCCTCTAACATACAGAACATTGCCTTGTAAAGAGAAAAGAGCTCAGATTTTGGAATGATTCTGACATTCTGAAATTTCACCCCATATGGCTACCATTCTGATTAGACATACATGTGTTCTATAAGTATTCCTGAGATGCTTAAGCATGAAGTGATTTTAAAAAAAAATCAATAGGTCCTTACTCTATAAGAAAAATATAAGGAGCCAGACATGGTGGCTCACACCTATAATCCCAGCACTTTGGGAGGCAGAAGCAAGAGGTTTGCCTGAGGTCAGAGGTTTAATACCAGCCTGGGCAACTTGGCTAGAGCACGTCTCTACAATAAATAAAAAATAATTAGCCAGGCATGGTGGCATGCACCTGTGGTTCCAGCTACTTGGAAGGCTGAGGTGGAAGGATTGCCTGAGTCAGCAGGTTGAGGCTGTGGTGGCCATGAACATACCACTGCACTCCAGCCTGGGCAACAGGGTGAGACGCCAAAGAGAAAAGAAGCCGGGCTCGGTGGCTCAGCCTGTAATCCCAGCACTTTGGGAGGCTGAGGTAAATGGATTGCCTGAGCCTGTGGGTTCAAGACCCGCCTGGGCAACTTGGCAAGACCTCATCTCTACAATAAAAATAAAAAATTAGCCAGGCGTGGTAGCGTGTGCCTGTAGTTCCAGCTACTTGGAAGGCTGTGGCGGAAGGATCACCGGAGCCCAGCAGGTTGAGGCTGTGGTGGCCGGAAGCGGCCACTGTACTCCAGTCTGGGCGACAGAATGAGACTCCAACTCAAAAAAAAGAAAAGAAAAGAAAAGATAAATATAAGGAACTGTTTTCTGTTTGGTTTTATAGTCCTAAGTCTACTTCTGCAGCCAAATCTTCACTTGAAAATGAAAAGGTGTAAAACCACAGTCACAGTCTCAATTATTTTAGACATTAATTTTTAATTATTCTTAAACATTTACTTGTTAAAGAGAGATGAGAAGGGCAAATATTCAGTAAAAGGCAAATTCTTATCTCATACTAATTTAGCCTTGTATCTTTTTCCCTGTTTCCCCACCATAAGAAAACTTTAGAGGAGAGAGAGGAGAATCAAGAATCTATCTTCTTTCCCGACTACCAAAATAGGAGACGAAGGTAAACTTCTCTTTCATAAAAGTATTCCCACTAATAAAGAAGAAACAACAGATTTAGAATATCATCACTTTGTAGTCACTACTGTGAACTAATGGATATAAGCACTGGCCATCAATAGCTGCTGACATCACAGAAAGACAACTAGACATTATGTGCCTCCTTGATGAGACACCTATGATCCCCTGACTTCAATGGCAATTTACAGGAAATACAGATGACACCATGGGCCCACAATCAGTATAATCTTGGCTCTGGGAAACACTAAAAAACAATGTACTTTCTCAATTTTTCTAAATAAATAAATTGCAAAAGGAAGAAAAGAGAATCTATAAACAAAACAAAAAGATTTAGCCAGGCACGGTGGCTCACGCCTGTAATCTAAGCACCTTGGAAGGCTGAGGCAAAAGGGCTGCCAGAGCCCAAGGGTTTGAGACCAGCCTGGGCAACTTGGCGAGACCTCACCTCTACAATAAATCAAAGAATATTAGGAATGCCTGAACCTGCAGGTTCGAGATCAGCCTGGGCAACTTGGTGAGATCTCATCTCTACAATAAATCAAAAATTAGCTGGGCGTGGTGGCACATGCCTGTAGTTCCAGTTACTTGGAAGGCTGAGGCAGAAGGATCGCCTAGGCCCAGCAGGTCGAGGTTGCAGTGGTCATCGAGTGCCACTGCACTCCAGTCTGGGCAACACAGCAAGATTCTGACTCAAAAAAAAAAAAAGGATTTAAGAAATATATCAATTCATCACAACCATATGTGTAGCTTCTCTGGATCCCAGTTAAAAATTATTATTTTTTTTTGAGTCGGAGTCTCACTTTTTTGCCCAGGTTAGAGTACAGTAGCACACTCACGGCCATCGTGGCCTCGACCTGCTGGGCTCAAGTGATCCTTCTGCCTTAGCCTTCCCAGTAGTTGGAACTATAGGAGCACACCACCATGCCCAGCTAATTTTTTGAGTTTGTTTTTTTTTTTGAGTCGGTCTCACTCTGTTGCCCAGGCTGGAGTGCAGCGGCACACTCACAGTCACCACATCCTCGATCTCCTGGGCTTAGGTGATCCTTCTGCCTCAGACTTCCAAGGAGCTGGAACCACAGGCATGTGCCACCACACTTAATTTTTTTTTTTTTTTGTAGAGATAAGGTCTTGCCAAGTTGTCCCGGCTGGTCTCGAGTCCGTGGGCTCAGGCATAACTATCTTTCAGAGGTACAAATCGAAACATGAAATGATATAAGTCTGGGATGTGCTTCAAAATAGGGCAAGAGGGGAGAAAGTGAGCGAAGAAGAACAAGATTGGCTGTGAGCTGACAATTGTTTAATCTAGATGATAGGGATAAAGGGCTCATTATACTATTCCATTTTAAAAAATTTGTTTAAAATTTTCCACAAGGACTTTTTTTTTCCGAGTTGGAGTCTGACTGTTGCCCAACCTGGAGTGCAGTGGCACACTCATGGCCACCACAGCCGTAACCTGCTGGGCTCAGGCAATCCTTCTGCCTGAGCCTTCCAAGTAGCTGGAATTACAGGTATGTGCCACCACACCCAGCTAATTTTTTGATTTACTGTAGAGATGAAGTCTCGCCAAGTTACCCAGGCTGGTCTCCAACCCCTGGACTCAGGCAATCCTCTCGCCTTCGCCTCCCAAAGTGCTGGGATTACAAGCATGAGCCACCATGCCTGGCAAGAACGTGATTTTTAAAAAGGGAAAGCAATCAAACATCTAACACAAGAGAATATGTCAAAGAAAAACCCCCAAAACTCTGATATCCCTGATATTTGCCATATGTCTTTTCTTTTCTTTTTTTTTTTTGAGTTGAAGTCTTACTCTGTCGCCCAGACTGGAGTGCAGTGGCCACTCCTGGCCACCGCAGCCTCAACCTGCTGGGCTCTAGCGATTCTTCTGCCTCAGCCTTCCGAGTAGCCGGAATTATAGACATGTGCTACCACACCCGGCTTATTTTTTGATTTATTGTAGAGATGCGGTCTTGCCTGCCCAGGCGGGTCTCGAACCCGCAGGCTCAGGCACTTCACTCACCTCAGCGTCCCAAAGGCATGGGATTACAGGCTGAGCCACCGAGCCCGGCACCATACTCCTTTTCTTTGTAGTACCGACTAATCTAGAATTCTTTTTTCACTCACGGCTACCGCAACCCGACCTGCTGGGCTTAGGTGATCCTTCTACCTCAGCCTTCCAAGTACCTGGAACTACAGACACACGCCACCGGCTACCATTTTTATGTGTGTGATTTATTGTAGAGATGAGATCTCACCAAGTTGCCCAGGCTGGTCTTGAACCCCTGGGCTCAGGCAATCCTTTCGCCTCAGCCTCCCAATGTGCTGGGATTACAGGCTAAGCCACCATGCCTGGCCTAGAATTCTTTAGATCTTTTTTCTGCAGTTACTATCTTTCTGAGAAAATATATCTGATCCTTGCTCTCCATGCCACTGTTATATATTTAGATTTTTCCAACAACAGTTATTCAGATCTAAAAAATGCCATGTGAGCATTTAGACAGAAAACAGGACTAAGTTCAAAGGACCCCCAAAAGAGAAGTAGAGGAAAAAAGACATAACTAACTATTTCACGTTTTTGGCTATTTCTTTGGTCTTTCATCTTGGCCTTTCCTCATTTAAAAGTATTTCCCAATGCCAAAACCCTAATTTAACATATGAGTGTTCTAACTCTTAGGCCATGAGGCTACTGGCAAAGGAACTTAAAAGAAAACAGGCCAAATCTAATAGAAACAGGGTTGGGGGAAATAGCAACAAAAATAGAAAGAATGTCTTTGGTGCTGGTTTGGTAATATACTCAGCTCTCAATGCTCACAAGCATCATATACAAACCACTGGTAAAAAGCAAGAAAGATGCTCATGAAATTCTTCTGGAAAATATAAGACAACTTCTGTACAGGATGCAGAATGCCAAAACATACTGAGTGTGGCTGAGTAGAGTGCTTACACCTGAAATCCTAGCACTTTCGGAGGCTGAGACAGGAGGATCACTTGAGGCCAGGAGTTCAAGACCAGCCTAGGCAACAGCGAAACCCCATCTCTACAAAGAATAGCAAGACTTCGTTTCTTAAAAAAATAAATAAACAAGCCGGGCTCGGTGGCTCAGCCTGTAATCCCGTGCCTTTGGGAGGCTGAGGTGAGTGGATTGCCTGAGCCCGCGGGTTCGAGACCCGCCTGGGCAGCGAGCCCTCATCTCTACAATAAATCAAAAATTCAGCCGGGCGTGGTAACGCGTGCCTGTAATTCCGGCTACTCGGAAGGCTGAGGGGGAAGGACCGCCGGAGCCCAGCAGGTGGAGGCTGCGGTGGGCGGGAGCGGCCACTGCACTCCAGTCTGTGCGACCGAGTGAGACTCCAACTCAAAATAAATAAATAAATAAATAAACAAAACCTGCTATGTTTTTCTCTGATTTGAACAAGAATTTCTTTAAGCTAATCAGTATTTGAGGTGATTTAAGGCAAAATTCCAAGTTCCAACTAAAAGAAAAAATAAATCACCATAATAAGTATCACTGTTCCCCACTCAAATAGAAATGTCATTGTGAGGAGCAGAAAAATTCAAGACTTCAGTGAGGTTGGGTGTGGTGGCTCACACCTGTAATCCCAGCACTTTGGGAGGCAGAGGCAACATGGCGAGACCTCATCTCTAGAAGAAATTGAAAAAAAAATTAGGCAGGCGTGGTAGTGTGTACCTGTAGTTCCAGCTACTTGGAAGGCTGAAGCGGAAGGATCGCCTGAGCCCAGCATGTCGAGGCTGCAGTGGCCATGAGCTTGCCACTACACTCTGGCCCAGGTAACAGAATGAGACTTTGACTTAAAAAAAAAAAAAGATCCCAGCAAGAAATTTGTACTTGAAAAATTATGGAATATAAGTTTCAACAGGCTCCAAAAAATTGTTAAAGCTAGTGGCTGAGTCACCTCTGCCAGAAAACAGGATAAAAAGAAACCATAATAGTAAAGATCAAAGAACAGATCAATAAGTGAATATGGATTTTCTTTTTTTTGAGACAGAGTTTCATTCTCTTGCCCAGGTTGGAGTGCAGTGGCGCAATCCCAGCTCACCGCAGCCTTGACCTCCTGTGCTCAGGCGCTGATTCCACCTCCAACTCCCAAGCAGCTAAAACTACAGGCAGGCACCAAAAGGTCCGCTCAATTTTATTGATTTTTTTTTTTTTTTTGCAGAAATGAGGTGTCACAGGTTGGTCTGGAACTCCTGGGCTCAAGCAATCGTCTCGCATCAGCCTCCCAAAGTGTTTGAATTATAGGCCACTGAGCCCAGACCAATTTTTTAAAAAAATAGCTACATATGACTTAACAAAGCGATACATTCTTCTATTTTCCTCCCCCTCTTTTGGTTGGGGCTTCACTCTGTCACCCAGGTTGGAGTGCTGTGGCACAATTACAGCTCACCAACATCCTTCACCTCCTGGGCTCAGGTGATCCTTCCACCTCAACCTCCCAAGTAGTTGGATTACAAGTGCATGTCACCACGTCTAACTAATTTTACTCTATGTCGCCTAGTTTGGTCTCAAATTCCTGGGCTCAAGGAGCCCCCAACCTTGGCTTCCCAAAGTGCTGGGAGTATAAGCATGAGCCACCATGTCTGGCCAGTCTCTTAAAACTTGGTACCTAAATTTGGTTTATTTAATTCTGAAAATCACTATGAAAAATTATCCATTTTTACCTCTTCTCCTTTGACATATGCTTAATGAAACTTAGCACTACTCTGCTCACCACCTCTATCCATTCATTCATTGATAGTTTTTATCAAACACAAGAGCTAACGTACATTCAGGAATCTGCTTAGAACTATGTTTTGGCTGGGTTCAATAGCTCAGCTTGTAATCCCAGTACTTTGGGAGGCCAAGGCGAGTGGATTGTCTGAGCCTGTAGGTTCAAGACCAGCCCGGGCAACTTGGTGAGACCTTGTCTCTACAATAAATCAAAAAATTAGCCGGGCGTGGTAGTACACGCCTGTAGATCCGGCTACTTGGAAGGCTGAGGTAGAAGGATTACTGGAGCCCATCAGGTCAATGCTATGGTGGCTATGAGTGTGCCACTGCCCCCTCCAGCCTGGGCAAAAGACTCCAAGTCAAAAAACAAAAACAGCCAGGCTCAGTGGCTCAGCCTGTAATCCCGTGCTCTGGGAGGCTGAGGTGAGGTGAGCGGATTGCCTGAGCCCGTGGATTGGAGATCTGCCTGGACAACTTGGTGAGACCTCATCTCTACAATAAATGAGCATGTGCCTGTAGTTCCAGCTACTCGGAAGGCTGAGGCAGAAGGATCGCCGGAGCCCAGCAGGCGAAGGCTGTGGTGGCCGGGAGCGGCCACTGCACTCCAGTCTGAGCAACAGAGTGAGACTCCAACTCAAAAAAAAACCGAAAACAAAAGCAAAAAGAACCACATGTTTTAAGATCCAGTGTTCTACAAGCCAGACTGCCTTTTGGGGAAGAGGAATAGAACTGTTGGTCAAAGGGGACTTGACCACTACCTGGAATAATACAAAATGGTCAGGAGTTGTGAATAGGAAAGTCACAAAAAAGAAAACTCAGATGGCAAATACACACCCAAAAGTATGCTCAACCTTTCTAGTACCAGGAAAACACAACTTACACAAACAGCTTATGAACTTTTCACTCATCAGACAGTCTGACCACATCAAGTCTGTGGGGCATGTGGGAAAAGGGCACTCCCACTGTGCCTGGTGGGACTGGTGGGAATGAGGGCAATCTGATGATACTGGCAAAGCTGAGGGTATGCACACCCCTACGGAGTAACAAATCCACCACCTACAAACATTCAAACGTATATATAGAGATTGAGGCATGCTCAGTTCAGCACTCAAAGATAGCATGGAAAAACTGGAAACAACCTAATCATATTTCAATAAAGGAAAGAGCAAGTAAATGACACATGAAATGCTAACTAAACAGCCATTAAAAAGAATAAACTTGATCTAGATATATCAACATAGATCGCAGAAACAATATCAAATGCAAAAGCAAGCTGCAGCAGATGCATATGATGCCATTCATGTAGCTTTAAAAAAAACTCACGGCTGGGCTCGGTGGCTCAGCCTGTAATCCCAGCACTTTGGGAGGCTGAGGTGAGTGGATTGCCTGAGCCCACGGGTTCGAGACCCGCCTGGGCAACTTGGCGAGACATCATCTCTACAATAAATTAAAAATTAGCCAGGCGTGGTAGCGTGCACCTATAGTTCCGGCTACTTGGAAGGCTGAGGTGGAAGGATCACCAGAGCCCAGCAGGTGGAGGCTGCGGTGGCTGGGGGCGTGCCAGTGCACTCCAGTCTGGGCGACAGAGTGAGACTCCAACTCAAACAAACAAACAAACAAACAAAAAAACACCAACAGTACCAAAGATTGTTTATGAACATATACATGTGTATGTAAAAGTATTAAAAATGAACTAGAATTATGCTAGAGCAAATTACAGACTGCCTACTGGAGGAGAAGAATAGGACTGTTGGTGAGAGGGGACTTTACCATTACCTGGAATAATATTTCTTATTATTATCTCCTTTTTTCCTTAAGTTTCCTGACATAGGAAAACAGATTGTTTCCTGCTAAAGAAAAAAAACTGTTAATTCTGGTGGCATATAAACTGCTATGAGTGTCTGTTGTATTACTTTGTTCTTTTCAATAGTTTGTAAAGTCCCACCCCAAAAATAGCACAAAGGAAACTTTTGGAGGGCAGTTTTGCTCATGACTTTCATGTCTCATCTCTTAATCGAAGCTCCCTAGTCCTCAAAGTAGGTCTGGCACTTTCCATAATATTAGTAGTGTAATGTGTACCAGTTGGGCTACGTGAAATACTTAACAATCGAGGTTACTATTACGATATTTTCTCAAAATTTTAAAAACTCAGTAAGTACTATATAACTTTAAATACCATGGCTGACTTAATTTCTTAGGCTCTTTATTTAGAAGAATATTTAATTTGGAAAGACCATACTAAGCTCACAGCCAACTTCCTTTACCTGTGATGTGTCCGTTGTGCTCCTTGAGTTCATGAGCTTTCAACCACTGGCTCCCATTCTTCTTATAGATGTGCACTTCATGATTATTGGGGCTAAGGGCAATCTCTGAGAAAGAAGTCAACATAATAGTTAAAACCTCAACTTGAAATTGTCACCAATAAAGGGACATGTCACAGATGGCATTTTAAAAACAAACTGTAGTAAGGAATAGGAAAGCTGTTTCAAACAAGTGGCTTCCAAATTCATTCTGGAAGAATTACTTTTATTATTTTTACCTTTACTTGGACCCTGTATTTTAAAATGTTTTATAGGAAAACTATGTTTAAAAATTCCACTAGGCACAGTGACTCATGCCTTAATTCCAGCACTTTGGGAGGCAAAGGTGGGAGGACCGCTTGAGCCCAGCAGTTTGAGGTCAACCTAAGCAACATAGTGAGTATCTCATCTACAAAAAATCAAAAAATAAGCCGGGTATGGTGGCACCCATCTACAGTCCCAGTTACTCATGAGGCTGACATGGAAGGGTCACCAAGGAGACCAAGGCTGCAGTGAGCTGTGATTGTACCACTACACATCAGCCTGGGCAACAGAGTGAGACTCTGACTCAAAAGAAAAAAAAGTTCATTTTTCCCAGAGACATAGACAACTGTCAATTAAAGATTCTAACCAGCAAGAAACAATGTTACTATATTTAACTGAAATTATTTTAGCTCACAGTAAAAATGTCTGACAGTTTAGTTCACTGGTGCAACATTATTAGAGATAAAACTTTCATTTCTGTTGCACTTTCTGAACACTAAAAATAGCTTATGGACTCCCCTTACTGCTGTCATAGACTCAAGATGGAACTACCTGCTTATCAAAAAAATCTTGATTCTGCCAATAAACTATATCAAAGCTCAACTTTAAAATAAAGCCAATATAAATCACACAGAAAAAATTCTGTTTTCAAGGGAAATGGCCTGGACCAATCCAAAACATATGAAAAATGAATTTTTAAAAAATGTATACAGGTTGAGCATTCCTAACTTGAAAATCTCAAATCTGAAATGCTCCAAAATACAAAGTTTTTTAAGCATCAATATGACACTTAAAGATAATATTTAAAAGAAATGCTCTTTGTAGCATTTCAGATTTTGGATTAGAGATGCTCCACTGGTATGTATTATGCAAATATTCCAAAATTCAAGAAAAATCTGAAATCCAAAACAATTCTGGTCACAAGCATTTCCAATAAGGGATACTCAACCAGTATTCACATATCTTTTTTTTCTTTTCTATTTCATTTACTCTTTTTCTTTTTCAAACATTGGTTTCTTAAAATTAATATTAGGATCTACGATCCAAAGTTCAGGTCAATCATTTATAGTTTCCCCACCTATATATTTGCTTTTCCTTTCCTCCTTAGGAAAGCTACATGTGTTTTACACATGAAACTGTGGAACTAGATAAAGATCTAGCTCTAACATCCTAAGACTAAATGCTTTCTGGAAACCAGTTATATATTTCTCTAAGTTTCTAAGATGCATACACAAATTCCAAAAGCCATTTCCAAATTTAAACTTGGAAAATTTCAAATTATGTCATAACAAAAATTTTGACTTAGCATACTCAATTTATCAAGTAGTTTTTTAAAAATTATTTTATTTTTTTATTTTTATTTTTTGAGTTGGAGTCTCACTCTGTCGCCCAGACTGGAGTGCAGTGGCCACTCCTGGCCACCGCAGCCTCGACCTGCTGGGCTCCGGCAATCCTTCCACCTCAGCCTTCTAAG
>NW_007246875.1:406781-408746 GCF_000164805.1 Carlito syrichta
GAGACTCACGCCTATAATCCCAGCACTTTGAGAGGCCAAGGTGAGAGGACTGCCTGAGCCCACAGGTTCAAGACCAGCCTGGGCAACTTGGTGAGACCTCATCTCTAAAACAAATTAAAAAAATTAGCTGGGCATGGCGGCGCATGCCTGTAGTTCCAGGTACTTGGAAGACTGAGACAGAAGGATCACCTGAGCCCAGCAGGCTGGGGCTGTGGTGGCTGTGAGCATCCCACTGTACTACAGCCTTGGCAACAGAGTGAGACTCCAACTCAAAAAAACAAATTGTATATACTCCAAAAACCTATATTTAGATGGTAAAGTGGAAACAGAAGATATGGGAAACTCAGCTATGAAGCTCTGTAAGATGATCACAAAACAGAAGCTGTAGAGTCACTGTCCTGCCATGTTACATATTTTTGGCTACCCAATAGAGAGGCTCTTAATCTAGGTCTTCACTTTACCCAACAATCACCTGGAGTGTACTTTGTTCATGTACCAAGATTTATTTAAAAATAAAAGCAAACTATGTCTGAAATTCTTTAAAAAGACAGTGAGTCCAATAGCAAAAACATGGAACCAACTGTGTTGTCCATTTTGAAAGAGGACTGGATTTAAAAAATGTGGTACATATACATGATGGAATATTATGCAGCCATAAAGAAAGACAAAATTATGAACTCTGCATCAACTTGGATGGACCTAGGGGCTATAATATTGAGTGATTTATCACAGAAACAGAGAACTGAGTATTACATGTTCTCACTCATAAGTGGTCCTTGAACAAATATCGTAATACTATAAAAGAAAGGAATTGGCAGTAGTGGGAAACTGCTAGGGGAGGGCGAGGGTGGGACTGGCAGTAGTGGGCAACTGCAGAGGGGGCACACCTCCTCAACAAGGGACCTGCATAATGAACATTTGTATACCTAACCCTGAATTGTACCCCACATCTTTAAAATTTAAAAAAAAAATTTTCAGAACAGAAAAAAAAATAGGTATTGGAATCTACAGATTCAAAGCAAGCCCTATCAAAATCTCAGCAGGTTTTTTAGCAGAAATTAACAAGGTGATATGAAAATTCATTTGAAAATACAAGGGATATAGGGCATTTTCTAAACCTAAAGTAGATTAGACTCATGGGCTTATTTAGGAAGCAATGGCCAAAACTTTTTTTTTTTTTTTTTTGATTCAGGGTTTCTCTGTCACCCAGGCTGGAGTGCAGTGGCACGATCACAGCTCTCTGCAGACAGACTCAGGTGATTCTTCCACCTCAGCCTCCCAAATAGCTGGGACTACTGGCACATGCCGCCATGCACAGTTAATTTTTTTATTTTTTCATAGAGATGAGGTCTTGCTATGTTGCCTAGGCTGCTCTTGAAATCCTGGGTTCAGGCTATTCTCTTGCCGTGGCCTCCCAATGTGCTGGGATTACAGGTATAAGCTACTGCACCTGGCCAATATATTCTATAACATAAACGAACTCTGGGCAGCAGGCAGCAGACACTCTCACTGCTGTCCTGCCCATTGTGCCCTTCAAAACGTATCTCCTCTTTAATTAAAAAAAAAAAATGCATGTGTGCGTGTGTCTGGGAATGAACTTTGAAAACATGCTCAGTGAAAGAAGCCAGGTGCACAAAGCCAAATATTGTATGATTCCATTTATTCAAGATGTCTAGAATAGGCAAATCTATGGAGACAAAAAATAAATTAGTGGTTGCCTAGGGCTGAGAGATTTTGTGGAAAACTGGGAGTGCCTGCTAACGGGTTCAGATTTTCATTCTGGGGATAACAATATTCTGAAATTAGATAGTAGTGACTTCTGTACAACTCTGTGATCATACTAAAAAACATGGAATTATATACTTTAAAAGGGCGAATTTTATTTATTTATTTATTTATTTATTGAGTTGGAGTCTTACTCTGTCGCCCAGACTGGAGTGCAGTGGCCGTTCCTGGCCACCGCTG
>NW_007246875.1:408766-421934 GCF_000164805.1 Carlito syrichta
CACACCCGGCTAATTTTTTGATTTATTGTAGAGATGAGGTCTTGCCAAGCTGCCCAGGCATGTCTCGAACCTGCACGCTCAGGCAATTCACTCACCTCAGTCTCTCAAAGGCGTGGGATTACAGGCTGAGCCACCGAGCCTGGCTAAAAGGGTGAATTTTATATTATGTGACGTATATCTCAATAAAGCTGTTATTAAAAAAAACAAACAAACAAAAATAGTGTGGGCCAGACACATTGGCTCACACCTGCAATCCCAACATTCTGGGAGGCCAAGGAAGAATTAATTGAGGTCAGGAGTTTTGAGACCAGCCTGGGCAACATAGCAAGACCTTGTCTCTACAAAAAAAATTAAAAATTAGCCAGGGGCATGGTGGCATGTTCCTGTGGTCCTAATTACTTGGGAGTCTAAGGCAAGAGGATCATTTGAGCCCACGAGTTTGAGGTTACAGTGAACTATGGTTGCACTACTGCACTGGATCCAGCCTGGGCAACAGAGCAAGACCCTGTCTCTAACACATAAATAAATTAAAAAATAAAATAAAATAGATACACACAAAACTAAGGCAGTGAATATGATCTTACCTTTTTTTTTGACAGGGTCTCACTATGTTGCCCAGGCTAGACTTGAACTCCTGAGCTCAAATGATCCTCCTGCCTCAGCCTGCCAAGGGACTGGGACTACAGGCGCACACCATTGTACCTGGCTAATTTTTATCTTTTTATAACTCATGGGCATACTACTACAAATCTGTCTCTGTTTGTAGGTGTTTTTATTTTTGTTTGCCTCTTCCATGTTATATCATCCATCACTTTACTTGCTGAACTGTGCCAACTTCTTTTTTTTTTTGGAGTTGGAGTCTCACTCTGTCGCCCAGACTGGAGTGCAGTGGCCGCTCCCAGCCACCACAGCCTCGACCTGCTGGGCTCTGGCGATCCTTCCACCTCAGCCTTCCAAGTAGCCGGAATTACAGGCATGCGCTACCACGCCGGCTGATTTTTTGATTTATTGTAGAGATGAGGTCTTGCTGCCCAGGCGGGTCTCGAACCCACGGGCTCAGGCAATCCACTCACCTCAGCCTCCCAAAGGCGCGGGATTACAGGCGGAGTCACCAAGCCCGGCCTGTGCCAACTTCTAAGAGACTTCATCCCTTTCTAGTTTGTTTGAGTTAGAAAACTAGGAACTTGGCAGTTTCTTTTGCCCATACCAATTCTGGCAAGTCTCTCTTTCTTGTCTCCCTTCTTTCTCTAATAAAGTTTGTTTGAGAACTTTAAAAAAAAAGGAAACTAGAAACTCAAACTGATTACAAATAACATACCAAATCCTCATAAATACCAGTATTTATGCATTACTAGTACTATCATAATAAACACTAGTTAATAGCATACTCACACCAGTTAATGCCCCAAGTACCTCAGGAGTAAACCGTATATCCCTATAAGTTTATTTCTAGGTTCTAGCATTCTGACTAAAAACTGGATGAATGTGGGATTACCATACAACTATTCAAGACTCTAGATTCTTTTTGTTTGTTTGTTTGTTTGGGGTTTTTTTTGAGTTGGAGTCTCACTCTTTCACCCAGACTGGAGTGCAGTGGCCGCTCCCGGCCACCGCAGCCTCGACCTGCTGGGCTCCGGCGATCCTTCCGCCTCTGCCTTCCAAGTAGCCGGAACTACAGGCGCATGCTACCACGCCCGGCTTATTTTTGATTTATTGTAGAGATGAGGTCTCGCTAAGTTGCCCAGGCGGGTCTCGAACCCGCGGGCTCAGGCAATCCACTCACCTCGGCCTCCCAAAGTGCTGGGATTACAGGCTGAGCCACCGAGCCCAGCCCGAGACTCTGGATTCTTAGGGCAATGAACGATGCCTCTGATGTAAACTGTCCTCCCAGTGGTCTTACAGAAAAGGAAGTGGACAGAAGTCAGAAGGCCTGGGTGCTAGCAATGCCTCTGACATTACCTTGATATAAAACCACCAGAAAATCCTTCCATCGCTCTGGATCTCAGTCTCTCCGCCAGTAAACCAAAGGACTGACCCAGTTCTCTTCTGAAGCTCTGTCAAAAGATTTGTGTTCTTCTCACGTGTGACACTGAAATATGTGAACCCTGAATCATGTCTAAATCTGAAATGTAGTCAAGGAACCAAAATAAAAAAAGCAAAGTTAATATAATACTCACGGGTACGATCCCTGTTCCAGGCATGGCAAGTGATTGGCTCTAGTAAAAACTGATGCAGGGACATTATTCTTCGTATTTCCAAAGGATAGAAAGCTGCAATGAACAGAAAAAGAGCATCTAAGAAGGCAAGCAACCAATATTTGACTGAGAATCCTGAAATATGGGGAGTAAACAAAACAATGTCTTTTCATTAAAAAATAATCAAACTCAATGTTAAAACTTAATTACTAGTGGGGCACAGTGGCTCACGCCTGTAATCCCAGCACTTTGGGAGGTAAAGGTGAGGGTTGCCTGAGCCCAGGGGTTCAAGACTAGCCTGAGCAACTTGGTGAGACCTCGTCTCTACAACACATCAAAAAATTAGCCGGGTGTGGTGGCACACGTGTGTAGTTCCAGCTACTTGGAAGTCTGAGGCGGTAGGATTGCCTGAGCCCAGCAGGTCAAGGTTGTGGTGGTCGTAAGCATGCATCTGTACTCCTGGGTGACAGAGCGAGACTCCGTCACAAAAAAACAAAAAACGAAAAACTTAATTACGTACATAAAACTAGTACTGTACCTATGAGCATGGAATTTATTCTGTCAAAGGTCATCAATGAACTCTCAAACCGTGGGTACAGGATATTCAGTCTCAAATTATCATCCCACAGATTACTTACCAACTACAAAGGTAAAAATATGCCTTTACAATAAAGAAATCTGGCAGTCACCAAGTGATCAAATTTAGTATCATAAATAGTAGACCAATCTACTATCTCCTGATAAGAAGTCACATGAAGTGCACATCATCACTTTTTAATAGTGACTTAATGTATCATCCAAACCAGAATGTTTCTGAGAGCAAAAGGGGACACAATTAATAATCATGATGTTACAATATGTCACAGGACTATCCTACCTCAGCCTTCCAAGTAGCTGGAACTACAGGCGCACGCTACCACGCCCAGCTAATTTTTGATTTATTGTAGAGATGAGGTCTCGCCAAGTTGTCCAGGCAGGTCTCGAATCTGCGGGCTCAGGCAATTCACTCACCTCAGCCTCCCAAAGCGCAGGATTACAAGCTGAGCCACCAAGTCCGGCTTCTTTTTTTTTTTATTTAAGTTGGAATCTCACTGTCGCCCAGACTGGAGTGCAGTGGCATGCTCACGGTCACCCCAGCATTGCCCCTGCTAGGCTCTGGTCAACCTTCCACCTCAGCCTTCCAAGTGGCTGGAACTACAGGTGCATGCTACCATGCCCGGTTAATTTTTGATTTATTGTAGAGATGAGGTCTCCCCAAGTTGCCCGGGCTGGTCTTGAACCCGCAGGTTCAGGCAATTCACTCACCTCAGTCTCCCAAAGTGCTGGGATTACAGGCTGAGTCACTGAGCCGGCCACTTTATCATTCTTTAGAGGCACTTTCACTATAAATTCAAGTTTCAATACACTTAAGTTTAAGTCTTGTACACCCAGGATGGAGACTGAAATGTGAGATGGAATTCTGATGCAAGCAGGAAATGAATGGAAGAGTCACCAGAAGGTTGTAAAGTGAACAATGAAAGTTTAGCTGACAAAGTAGAAATCAACCTTGATGGAAAGTAGAAGAAATGCCTCTGCTAAGTGTTGTAAAGAAACTTGAAGGTCAAAAAGAAGCACATCCTTAAAGTGAAAAAAAGTCTGGGCCGGGCGCGGTGGCTCAAACCTGTAATCCCAGCACTTTGGGAGGCCGAGATGAGCGGAATGCCTGAGCCCACAGATTTGAGAACAGCCTGGGCAACTTGGCAAGACCTCATTTCTACAATAAATCAAAAAATTAGCTGGGTGTGGTAGCGTGAGCCTGTAGTTTCGGCTACTTGGAAGGCTGAGGTGGAAGGATCACCTGAGCCCAGCAGGTTGAGGCTGCCTGTGGTGGCCATGAGTGTGCCACAGCACTCCAGCCTGGGCCACAGAGTGAGACTCTGACTAAAAAAAGAAATCTGATATCTTGAACTGGCAGACATCAGTGTTTCATATTCCATTCTAAGAGTTAAGATAGTAAGTCATTACATTTTTCTTCCAAGTAAACTGCTATTCACAAAATTTTTTTAAAAAGTTTAGGACTTGGAAATCTCTTAAAAATTTTAAATGAATTCAAATAAGACGGCTTAATTTGTTTTTAAATACATATATATCCTGGCTGAGCACAGTGGCTCATGCTTATAATCCCAGCACTTGGAGGCTGAGGCAGGAAGATCGTTTAAGCCCAGGAGCTCAAGATGTGGGCAATGTAGTAAGACCCTATCTCTACAAAAAAAAATTTTTTTTTTTGAGTTGGAGTCTCATTCTGTCGCCCAGACTGGAGTGCAGTGACCGCTCCCGGCCACCGCAGCCTCGACCTGCTGGGCTCCGGCGATCCTTCTGCCTCAGCCTTCCTAGTAGCCAGAATTACAGGCATGCACTACCACACCCGGCTGACTTTTTGATTTATTGTAGAGATGAGGTCTTGCTGCCCAGGCGGGTCTCGAACCTGCGGGCTCAGGCAATCCACTCACCTCAGCCTCCCATAGGCGCGGAATTACGGGCCACCGAGCCCGGCTCCAAAAAAATTAAAAAAAAAAATTAACCAGGCAGCACACACCTTAGCCCAAACTACTCAGGAAGCTGAGGCAGGAAGATTGCTTGAACTCAGGAGTTGGAGGCTGTAGGAAGCTCTGATCACACCACTGCACTCCAGCCTAGGAAACTTAGCAAGACCCTATCTCTAAAATAAAAATTATAAGAACAAAAAATATTACAGTAGAAATGGCAAATCCACAATCATTTAGGAGATCTTTTTGTTTGTTTGTTTTTGAGTTGGAGTCTCACTCCATCACCCAGGCTGGAGCGTAGGCTGAGTCCAACATCAACCTACTGAACTCAGGCAATCCTTCCACCTCAGCCTTCCAAGTAGCTGGAACTACAGGCATGCACTCCCATGCCTGCCTAATTTTTTGACTTATTGTAGAGATGGGGTCTTGCCAAGTTGTCCAGGCTGTTCTCAAACTCATGGGCTCAGGCAATCCACTCACCTCGGCCTACCAAAGTACTGGGATTATAGGCTTGAGTCACTGCACCCGGCCTAGGAGATCGTAACGTATCTTTCTTAGTAATTAAAAGAATAAGTGAGCAAAAACAAATCAGTAATTAAGATAAAAATTATGCAATAACAAAACTATTGCGGGAATCAATAAAACTATAACTTAAAGTTCTCATGATTTGAAATTTTAAAAATTACAATTCTACACAAACTCATGCAAAAAATTGAAGAGAATACTTCTGACCTCATTTTATGAGGTCAGAAGTATTGTGATACTAAAACTAGAAGTTGCCTGGTACGGTGGTTCACACCTGTAATCCTAGCACTTTGAGAGGTGTAGGCAAAAGGATTGCCCAAGTCCAGGGGTTCGAGACTAGCCTGGGCAACTTTGTGAGACTTTGTCTCTACAATAAATAAAAAAATTAGCCAGTTACGGTAGTGAGTGCCTGTAGTTCTGGCTACTTGGAAGGCTTAGGCAGAAGGATCGCCTGAGCCCAGCAAGTCAATGCTGTGGTGGCTGGGAACATGCTACTGCATTCCAGCCTGGGCGACAGAGTGAGACTCCTACTCAAAAAAAGAAATTACAAAAAAAGTAAACTACAAAACAATTCTTCATAAGTATAGGTACAAAAATCCTTAACAAAAGTTTAGAAGACTAAATACAATAACATATAAAAAAGATAATAGGCCAGGCATGGTAGCTCACACCTGTAAACCCAGGAGTTTGAGACCAGCCTGGGCAACATAGCAAGACCTTGTTTCTAAAATAAACCAAAAACATTAGCTGGGTGTGGTGGCCCATGCCTGTGGTTCCAGCTATTTGGGACAGCTGAGGCAGGAGAATCGCCTGAGTCTGTGGTGGCTGTGAGCAAGCCACTGGACTCCAGCCTTGGTGACAGAGACTGACCGATATACATACTTACACACACACACACACACACACACACACACACACACACACACACACTTCCACCAGCCTTGGCAACATAGTGAGACCCTGTCTCTATTTAAAAAAAAAAAAAAAAAAGCCGGGCTCAGTGGCTCAGCCTGTAATCCCGTGCCTTTGGGAGGCTGAGGTGGGTGAATTGTCTGAGCCTGCGGACTCGAGACCCGCATGGGCAACTTGGCGAGACCTCATCTCTACAATAAATCAAAAATCAGCCAGGCGTGTCTGTAATTCTGGCTACTCGGAAGGCTGAGGCGGAAGGATCGCCGGAGCCCCGCAGGTCCAGGCTGTGGTGGCCAGGAGCAGCCACTGTACTCCGGTCTGGGTGACTCAAAAAAAAAAAAAAAAAAAAAAAGCAGAGAATGATGGTGCATGCCTGCCTCTATTAAAAAAAAAATTAGTAGGGCTTGATACTGCATGCTACTGGGAGGCTGAGGCAGGTTGATTATTTGAGTCCAGGAGTTTGAGACTGCAGTGAACCATGATCATACCACCGCACTCCAGCCTAGGAGACAGTGAGACTCTGCCTCAAAAAAATAAAATAACATATAAATAATAAATTTCCAGATGCTCACTGCATGCTTCTCTCTTTATCCCCAATATCAGACACTCACTCCAAATTGTTCCACTACAACAGGTTTTACTCATGGCTACTCAAAATAACATGTTGTATCACAGATATCTTAATTAAAAGCAATTCAATTCAAAAGACATATCTGATAAGCTCATTTGTTAACTAAAACAAAATTGGTCTGCAAATTAGATAATTTAACATGAATATCTATGTGCAATAAAAGTACATATTTTATCTACAGTTTAAAAAGTACAGCTGCAAAGGCCCTCTCATTCTTCAAATCAGTTTTATAAGCAATGTAGCAAGCCTTCAAAAGAGGTCAACATTCACACAATAGCATAATCACTTCTAAAATTGCATTTCTAATTTGCTATATCATTCAAGTTCCATATTTGGACACACACTCAACCTGTAATTCTTCTATAATCATGTGGCTATTTTAAGTCTGTAGGCCAAGACGACACTCATGTTTCTTAAATTTATAATGCACCTAGTAAACACAGCTTGTATTCATCAAAATCACTAACAGCCTGAATTTTGTACCAAGAAAAAGACACCTTCTGTCATAGTGTTATAATTATAATTTCTAAATTGTGATTAGTATTTAAGTGAAATCTGAAAATCTTTGTTTTAATAGGGCTAGAGAGGGAGAAAAGTGGACAAAAGGGTGATGACATTAAATTTAACAAGTTTCTACTGATGACCTTTCACTGTCCACCACTGAGGGGAATAAAAATGATTTTTCTTTTAGATTAAAAAATATAGGGAAGCGGGATTGGCAGTAGTGGGAATCTGCGGGGGGGGGCACAACTCATCAACAAGGGTAGCTGCATAATAAACATTTGTATACCTAACCCTGTTTTGTACCCCAATTAAATTAAAAGAAAAAAAAGAAACTATAGTTTATTTATAAAGTAAGTTAGAGAGAGAGAAAAAGGAGATTCACCTCCCCAAGGGAGGGGAGTGGGCCAAAGCTTAAGAAAACATGGCCTGGCCATAGGTCAAAGAGCACATGGCCACACCATAGCTTAGCAAGGCAATCAAAAATAATTTTTTTTTTTTAAGTAGGATTCCAAGGACTCCCACCCCTTTTCTTTTTCTTTACCTATCTCTTTGAGTACAGAGTCATTCGGATGCACAGCTAGACACAGGCTCTGGAGCCAAGGCTGGATTTCAATCCTGGTTTTGACACATACTAGCTATGAGACCCTGGGCAAGTCACTCAATATCTCTAAATCTCATTTTTTTCCTCTGATATCATAAGGCTGTGGGTGGGTAGGAGGATTAAATGAGATAACATGTAAAAGCAAGTAGCATAGAGCCTCACCCAAAATAGATCTCAGTAAATTCGTTCCCCATCTGCCTTTGACCCAAGGCTTTTGAACCAAACCTGGAAAAACTTGCCACTTAGTGTCCTCTGAACTTGGAAACGTTGACGTATACTATAAATTCTTGGCCCTATTCCTCTAGAGTTTGAAGGTATTCATACAAGAGGGAATTTCTGTTCCATGTTTAGGGTCAGTTTTCAAGACTGTGATTCATTTAGTTTCTAACTGCTCTCATTACCCAACCCAGCAACATCAGGTACTACAAGGCCACCACAACCTCCCCAACATTCAGGCTCTAATTCCAGGCACCAGCCTCACCAGCAGACCACTTTAAGCTTCTTTTTTTTTTGAGTCGGAGTTTCACTCTGTTGCCCAGGCACGCTCACTGTCACCACAGCCTCAACCTGCTGGGTTCAGGTGATCCTCTCACCTCAGCCTTCCAAGTAGCTGGAATTACACACACACACACACACACACACACACACGCCACCACACCCAGTTAGTTTTTTGATTTACTGTAGAGATGAGGTCTTGCCAAGTTGCCCAGGCTGGTCTCGAACCCACGGGCTCAGGCAATCCTCTCACCTCAGCTGCCCAAAGTGCTGGGATTATAGGCATGAGCCACTGTGCCCAGCCCATTTAAAACGTCTTTGTTCAAGATTTGTTCCAGCATAGGATAAGATACCTTAATCAAAATACTGCCATTCTCCTTCCAAAGCAGGAGTTTTAATTTTCCAAAATAATCCCCCCTTTTAATTGTGATTAGTTGATGAACTCCAAGAGGTCTCCAAATACTTCGTGGTAGGAAACAGCCCAACAGTTACCCACTCCCTAACAGGGCAAAAACACCTTCCTGACTGATATCCTCTCCTTTGTGTTTAGATACCCGAAAACCCAGGGACTATATGAAACCAAAACTTTAGATACAAATGAGGAAAGACAGCAGAATTAAGACAATTTTGGTAATTTAGGCAATGAGTTAAAGTAGAAGGTTCCAAAGCCTTCCTATGAGAACAGATGGCGTTATAATTCTAATTAGAATCCAAAGATTCTAAGCTACAGTTTATTAAGTTCCTACCATGTTCCCAGCAGTGTTGTAAACACCGGGCTGGGGCCAGAAACATAAAAAAATTTATGCCATTCTGGTCCTTAAGTCTGGAGGAGTGGTGGGGAGTCGAGCATAGACTGCCCAGAAGCACCAACAGCTCATATTTATTGAGCAACTATTGAGCCAGGAACTAGTCTTAGGAATTTATGCACACCAGATCCTTAGAAAAATCCTAAGACTCTTCCTACCGCAAATGAGGAAACAGGCACGGACAAGTCATTTTCCCCGGGTCACCCCACAAAGTGGTGGTGCCAGGGTTGGAACTCTGGCAGTCCTACATAAAAGGTTCCACGAAGCGAAGAGGGGCGCAGAGAAGGGGGCGATTTTGATTCGGAGAAAGGCAGCACTGATGCAGGGAAATCTCAAAGAACTCGGGCGAAGGTTTTTCTCGAGTTTGGGAGGGTCCTCCAGTAACCGTAGGACTGAGGGCTAACCTGGAGGGCAGGCAAACATTCCCTGGGCGCCTACTGAGTGCAGGGACCTATACCAGATGCTGATTAAAAAAAAAAAAAAAAAAAAGGATGAACAGTCCCTCGTGACGCTCAAACGGGGGCGAGCATCCTGCTTAACACAATTCTACAGACTGTGATAAATGCCTCCAGCAGAGAAGCAAACAGGGCTACGGGGGGCTCGGGAGAATAAGATGTTAATTCTGGCATCGGAGGCGGCTTGGAGCTCGGAAACCTTGAGAAGCGAGCTGTGTGCGCCGCCGCTCGAGGGAACACACAGAGCGCGCGGGTCCCCGCCCCCTCCGGGGGGCCCCGGCAGGAAGACCTGCAGCCTCAGGGCTCCGCGGCCTAAACCCCAGCCTCACCTCCCCCGCGGACCCCAGTCCCGTGCGAGGCCGGGGCAGGGGAGGACGACAGGGCGAGACGCTCGCCCCTGCTGCCCCTTACCTGAGGTCGGGGCAGTCCGGACGGGCTCCGAGCGGAGGATTCGCGGACTATGGTCAGTCGACGCGAACAGGCTCCGGCGGGCGCGGGCGGAGGACCGAGGCCCAGGGAGAGCGGCTGACAGATCCCGGAAATGCCCATGGCGCCTGCGCAGCGCGGGCGCCCGGGCGGTCTGCGCACGCGCAGAGCTTGGGCGCGCGCGTTCGGGGGCGGGGCCGGGGCCGGCGTCCCGGCTGTGGCGGACGCTCGGAGGCGGACGTGCAAGCTGGCTAGGAGGCGCCGGTGAGTGGCAGAGGCGTCTTGCTTTTTTCCTCGAAAAATTTCCTCAGGCTCTCCAGCCAGGTGTGGAGCCTTTGTCAGGAGAAGAGTTACTGAGGATGGGGTCTTTCGAGTGGACCTGACGAACGACTTTTGCTCCCTCCAGAGGGACAGGGTCAGAGCCAGTCGACCTTCGCGGGGGGCCTCCGCCTTCTCTCCATCTCCTCTATGCTCCCGCTGTGGAAAGCCTCTGAAGCCCCCAGGAAACCTTCTCGACCCTTCCTCGGTCAGAATCATGGGTTCCCTGCGCCCAAGATGGCGCCACGGGAAAGAAGAAGAGTTAGGGAGAACTTCGCGACTCTCCCGACCCACGTGGAGACAGCCAGTGTCCTTGCCTGCAGATGCGGCTTGTGAGAAGTGCCCTGAACGCCACTTCCAACGAGACGGCTGCCCCTGAGCTCATAGAAATTCTGGAGCGCCCCTCTGTCCCCACTACAGGTCGCTGAACGAGGGCTTGTTCCCTTCCCATCGCTGGTACATGTTGGAGCCCGATGCTTGGTTGTAAGGCGATGTTGACAAGAGTGAACTTTACCAAACTCCCAATTTCAGACCCACGCTGTGTTCGTCGGGGTTAGTGAATCCAGCTGTTCACGGGGCATGAATGGACTGGAAGGCATTGGTTTTTTACTGTCCCGTGGTTACAGAGTCTGTGGTCATAGAGGGAAAGAGCAGAAAGAGCTTTGTAAATCGAGTCAATGGCAAAGGAAAGACAGTATGCAGGGACCGCTCATGGGCCTGCAATTTACAGGAACCAGTCCCCAAGTGTGTGGATTTGATAGCAAGAGTCAAGGTACCAAGAGTGTTGTATTTAAATCCCACCTTATAACAAAGGACATGTCTTTCTTTGGAGGGGTTTATCATGTACGTAGATAAGAATAACACAGGTTAATACCAGACTCTTTATGATAAATGACAAGAAATATTAGCCCCATAAAAATATTAGACATTGACTGTTAGTATCTAGTTCTTTTTTTTTTTTTATTAAGAGTCTCACTCTGTTGCCCAGTGCAGTGGCTGGATCACAGTTCACTGGGCCTGCTGGGCACAGGCGATCCTTCTGCCTCAGCCTTCCAAGTAGCTGGGACTACAGGCCTACACCACCATGCTCGGCTAATTTTTTTGATTTATTGTAGAGATGACGTCTCAGCAACTTGCCCAGACTGGTAGACTGGTCTTGAACTCCTAGGTTCAGGCAGTTCTTACACCTTAGCCTCCCTAAGTGCTGGAGTTACAGGCGTGATCCACTGCCCCCGGTCCTGGTTCTGTCTTTTGAATTCAGTGTTTTGCAGTTTAACCTAACCAAAACTTACTATTTGATGCATTTCTTTTTTTTTTTTTTTTTTTTTGAGTTGGAGTCTCACTCTGTCGCCCAGGCTGGAATGCAGTGGCATGCTCACGACCACCGCAGCCTGGATCTGTTGGGCTCAAGTGATCCTTCCACCTCAACCTTCCAAGTAGCTGGAACTGCAGGCACATGCCACCATGCCTGGCTAATTTTTTGGTTTATTTTAGAGATGAGGTCTCGCCAAGTTGTTCAGGCTGGTCTCGAACCCATGGGCTCAGACAGTCCTCTCACCTTGGCCTCCCAAAGTACTGGGATTATAGGCTTGAGCCACTGTGCCCAGTGATGCATTTCATTTCATATTTTATGAATCATTCCAGACTGTAGCTCTAAACAGCACTATTTAAGTTAAATCACTTTATTCTGCAACTGATGAAATAGGACCTGAGTATTTTGAGATTTGAGGGCTTTGATACAAGGCAGTGGTAGGGCTGGCATCCTACCCTGGTGTAAAAACCGGCCATTAGGAGGGTGAGTCAGTATTTGTTTTTAGACTTGTGTAATGATGTAAGTATCCAGAATAAGGACTCTACCTTTTAAAAAACTAGTGCTGCCAGCCACGGTGGCTCATGCCTATAGTCCCAGCACTTTGGGAGGCTGAGGTGAGAGGATTGCCTGAGCCTAGGGATTGGACACCAGCCTGGGCAACTTGGCCAGACCATATCTCTACAATAAATTTTTTAAAAAATAGCCAGGCGTGGTGGCGCATGCCTGTAGTTTCAGCTACTTGGAAGGCTGAGGCGGAAGGATCTCCTGAGCCCGGCAGGTTGAGGCTGCGGTGGCTGTGAGTGTCCCACTGCACTCCAGCCTGGGCAACAGAGTAAGACTCTGACTCAAGAAAAAAAAACTACTGCCGAGGAAGGTGATATTTAGATGTGGGAAATGGGAGGAAGAGAAGGAGGATTAGACACTACTATGAGATAATTTTGTTTGCTTTACTGATTGAATTGGAATTTGTTCAAGCTTCATTATCAAATATTTAGTGAATACTCACCAAATGTCAAGTATTGTATTAAGAAAAATAGCATAGGCCGGGCTCGGTGGCTTAGCCTGTAATCCCAGCGCTTTGGGAGGCCGAGGTGAGTGGATTGCCTGAGCCCACGGGTTCGAGACCCACCTGGGCAACTTGGTGAGATCTCATCTCTACAATAAATCAAAAATTAGCCGGGCGTGGTAGCGTGCGCCTGTAGTTCCAGCTACTTGGAAGACTGATCGCCAGAGCCCAGCAGGTCGAGGCTGCCATGGCCATGCCACTGCACTCCAGGTGAGACAACAGAGTGAGACTCCAAAAAAACCCAAAAAAACAAAGAAAAGTAACATGAGATCCCTCTGTTCCCAAGGAACTTAGAGATTAAGATAATACTAGTCCACAAATTATTTTATTTTATTTTTTTAATTTTTTTTTTTTTTTGAGTTGGAGTCACTCTGTCGCCCAGACTGGAGTGCAGTGG
>NW_007246875.1:422028-427969 GCF_000164805.1 Carlito syrichta
CACCTGTAATTCCGGCTATTTGGAAGGCTGAAGCAGAAGGATCGCCGGAGCCCAGCAGGTCGAGGTTGCGGTGGCCAGGAGCGGCCACTGCACTCCAGTTTGGGCGACAGAGTGAGACTCCAACTCAAAAAAAAAAAAAAAAAAAATTAGGGTTTTATTGAACTATAACTGATGTACAATAAATTGTAAATATTTAAAGTGTAAAATATGGTGTAAGTTTTGACATCAGTATTACAAATAATTTTAAATACAAGAAGATGCACAATGCCTTAAGCCTCGAAAATCTTGTAAGTGTGAATGAATAAAAGAAACAGTCTGAGATGTCAAAGGACACAGCAGCTACACCTAGTTAAGAATGGGGGCCGGGCGCGGTGGTTTACACCTGTAATGCCAGCACTTTGGGAGGCTGGGGTGAGAGGATTGCCTGAGTCCAGGGGTTTGAGACCAGCCTGGGCAATTTGGTGAGAACTTGTCTCTACAATAAACTAAAAACTTAGCTGGGCGTGGTTGTGCACGCCCGTTGTCCAACCTGCTTCAAAGGCTGAGGCGGAAGGATTGCCTGAGCCCAGCAGGTCGAGGCTGCAGTGACCATGAGTGTGCGCCACTATACTCCAACATAATCAATCGTAATTTAGAAAGATTGTATGTTTGCAAAGTCTTAAAGATATCCTTCTCAGAAGAGAGTTGATTTAGTGACTGGAATGTGGTGGATTTAGAGAGTAAGAGATTGGTTCTTGCTTGTGCCACCAGATGAAACTGAACACTTGTGCTGGTCTGCCCATAATGCCTGCCACCTACTCACCACAAAAACTGTTGGAAATATTGAATCAATGCTTATAAAAGCTATAAGTAAACTAAAGGACAAAAACATAAGTGCATATTCTGTGTTAATGATAATCCTTATTCTTTAGATACTGTCCTAATTGCTGGCTATGATCCCAGCAGGGAAAGCTTTCTATAGAAAAAATTTTGTGCCATTCAGTACAGATGAACTGAAAAATGAATGTGGATTTTTTGATTTATTGTAGAGATGAGGTCTCGCCAAGTTGCCCAGGTGGGTCTCGAACCCGCGGGCTCAGGCAATCACTCACCTCAGCCTCCCAAAGGCGCGGGATTATAGGCTGAGCCACCGAGCCCGGCTTATTTTATTTTTTAAAAACAATTAGGGTAGCCGGGCTCGGTGGCTCAGCCTGTAATCTAGGCTAGTCGCCCAGTTCATTTCCATAGAACAGGAATGGGACCAGTTTATGGAGTATCTCGGTGTAAGGTAGTCTCAGATGGTCTGTAAATAGCATGCTATCACAAATACCATACTTACAAGCATACAAGCATACTTATGAATGCCATGTATTATTTATCTAATTTGAGAAGTAAAATCTGTAGTCCACTAGCCTGTAAGGAGACCAGGACTACTTCTTACATATTATGTTTCTAACGTTTTTTTCATGTTATTAAGCTTAGATTATTTTATTTTATTCATTCATTCATACATATCATTTATTTATTGAGTTGAAGTCTCACTCTGTTGTCCAGGGTGGAGTGCAGCCACCCAATCACAGCTCACTGCAGCCTTGACTTTCTGGGGAAAGTAATCCTTCCACCTCAACCTCTCAAGTAGATGGGACTACAGGCATGTGCCACCATGCCTGGGATTTTTGTTTCTTTTTTACTTCTGGTAGAGATGGGGGTCTCACTATGTTGCCTAGGCTGGTCTCGAACTCCTGGGCTCAAGCAATTTTCCTGCCTTGGCCTCCCAAAGTACTGGGATTATAGATGTGAGACACTGTGCCAGTCCTAGTATCCTTTTTATATGTTATTCGATTTGCTAATACTTTGTTAGGAATTTTTGTATCTACATTCACGAGGCTGCGGTGGCCATGAAGAATTGTTCTGTAGTTTACTTTTTTTTGTAATTTCTAGTTTTGGCATTATAATACTTCTGACCTCATAAAATGGGTTCAGAAGTATTCTCTTCAGTTTTCTGGGTGAGTTTGTGTAGAATTGGCATTTTTAAAATCTCCAAACATGGGAATTTTAAGGTACAGGTTTTTTTTTGATTCCTACCTTAGTTGCATAATTTCTGTTTTAAGTACTGATTTGTTTTCACTTATTTTTTCAGTTACTAAGAAAGGTATGTTAAATTTCCCAAATGATTGTGGATTTGTCTATTTCTACTCTTATTTTTAATTTTTATTTTTAGAGACAGGGTCTTGCTCTGTTGGCTAGGCTGGAGTACAGTGATAAGATCATAGCTCAGCCGGGCTCGGTGGCTCAGCCTGTAATCCCGCGCCTTTGGGAGGCTGAGGTGAGTGGATTGCCTGAGCCTGTGGGTTTGAGACCTACCTGGGCAGTGAGACCTCATCTCTACAATAAATCAAAAAATCAGCCGGGTGTGGTGGTGCATGCCTGTAATTCAGGCTACTGGGAAGGCTGAGGCAGAAGAATCGCCGGAGCCCAGCAGGTCAAGGCTGCGATGGCCGGGAGCGGCCACTGCACTCCAGTCTGGGCAACAGTGAGACTCCAACTCAAAAAAAAAAAAAGATCGTAGCTCACAGCAGCCTCCAACTCCTGGGTTCAAGTGATCCTCCTGCTTCAGCCTCCTGAGTAGCTAGCACTACACACATGCACCGTTTGACTAATTTAAAAAAAATTTTTTTGTAGGCCATGCTCGGTGCCTCAGCCTATAATCCCAGCACTTTGGGAGGCCGAGGTGAGTGGATTTCTTGAGCCCGCGGGTTTGAGACCAGCCTGGACAACTTGGCGAGACCTTGTTTCTACGATACATCAAAAATTAGCCGGGTGTGGTAGCGCATGCCTGTAGTTCTGCCTGTTTGGAAGATTGAGGCAGAAGGATCACCGGAGCCCAGCAGGTTGACACTGGGGTGGCTGTGAGTGTGTCACTGCACTATAGCCTGGATGACAAAGTGAGACTCCAACTCAAAAACAAAAACAAAATTTGTAGAGATATGGTTTCATTTTGTTACCCAGGCTGGTCTTGAGGTCCTGGGCTCAAGCGGTCGTCCTACTTCAGCCTCCCAAAATGCTGAGATTACAGGTGTGAGCCACCACACCCAGCTTATTTCTACTTTAAATCTATTATTTTCTTTTTTCTTTTTTGAGTTTTAGTCTAACTCTGTTGCCCAGGCTGGAGTGCAGTGGCGCACTTATGGCCACTGCAGCCTTGACCTGCTGGGTTTAGGTGATTCTTCCACTTCAGCCTTCCAAGTAGCTGGAACTACAGGCAGGCACCACCACGCCCAGCTAACTTTTTGATTTATTGTAGAGACGAGGTTTTGCCAAATTGCCTGGGCTGGTCTCGAGCCTGTGGGCTTAGACAATCCTTTCACCTCAGCCTCCCAAAGTGCTGGTATTACAGGCATGAGCCACTGCACTCATTCTTTTATTTTCTTTATACATTTTGAGGCTGTGTTTTAGGTGCCTCTATATAATAGAATTATTATGTCTTCTGATGATATATTTTGTCATAATAGATTTTGATGAATGAGCATCTTATCATTATGAAATGTTTCTTAATAATTATGCTTTATGCTGCATGTGGTGGCTCTTGCCTGTAATCCCAGCACTTTGGGAGGCAGAGGTGAGAAGATTGCCTGAGTTCAGGGGTTCAAGACCAGCCTGGGCAACTTGGTGAGACCTTGTCTCTCCAATGAATCAAAAAAATTAGATGGGCATGGTGATGCACGCCTGTGGTTCCAGCTACTTTGGAAGGCTGAGACAGAAGGATCACCTGAGCCCAGCAGATTGAGTCTGCGGTGGCCATGAGCTTTCTACTGCACTCCAGCCTGGATGACAGAATGAGACTCCAACTCAAAAAAAAATTATTCTTTATGTCTTAATGTTCACTTTAATGTTAATACAATTGACCCTTGAATAGCATGAGTTTGAACTCCGTGGGTCCACTTATACACAGATTTTCTTCTGCTTCTGCCACCCTTGAGCCAGCAAGACCAAACTCTTCCTCTGTCTATCCAGTCTGAAGACTCAGTGATGATCCACTTCCACTTAATGAATAGTAAACATATTTTCTCTTATGGTTTTCTTGATAACATTTTCTTTCCTCTAGCTTTTTTGTAAGAATACAATGTACAATAATATGCAAAATATGTGTTAATTGACATTACAAAAGGCTTGTGGTCAAGAATTGGCTATTAGTAGTTAAGTTTTTGGGAGTTTTGTCTTCCAGAGAGCTGGTTGTTAAACATTTACCAGCATACCAATGATTAGTACTTTCTCTTCCTACATAGTACAGAGGCCTTAAAATACTATTACTCCATTATTATCCTTCTCCAAAGTTATAGGAAGTCTGACAAGTTCATGAAATCCTGGAAAAAGTGCAACATATTTCATTGTTGAATATCACACTACAG
The DNA here is from genome assembly GCF_000164805.1 of Carlito syrichta. Classification (NCBI taxonomy): domain Eukaryota; kingdom Metazoa; phylum Chordata; class Mammalia; order Primates; family Tarsiidae; genus Carlito; species Carlito syrichta. Next base: position 426,417 of record NW_007246875.1, read on the forward strand.
TCACCTGTAGCATACTCCCTTGGGAAGCTATGTACCAATGCCAGCACCTAGTTCACTCAAAGCAATTTTGGAACTCTTTCTGGAATGGCCACCAGAGCTGTTGTCATATTACCCTTGGTGTCCTGAACGTCATCAAAATGTCTTCCTTTCAATATTTCCTTTATTTTTGGGTAAAGAAAAAAGTCACTGGGGGCCATATCGGGTGAGTATCCCTATACAGTTATTTGTTTACTGGCTAAAAACTCCCTCACAGACACAAGAACTACTTTGGAACCATTTTAGCATATACCTTTCTCATGCCAAGATTTTCAGTTAAGATTTTTCTCTTTCTCTATTGATGTTTATTTGGTCTGTGCTTCTCACAGTCAGCCAATGATTTTTGACACACAATTTGATGAATTTTTGCAAAGCTTTTGTCAGTTTTGATCTTTACTAGCCATCCTGACCTCTCTTCATCAGTGATGCTTTCTCTCCCCGCAGAAAAGCATTTAATTCATTTGTACACTGCCGTTTTCTTCATGGCATTATCCCCATAAACTTGGACCAACATGTCCCTGATTTCACTTCACTCTTGCCAAGTTTAACAAGAAATTCAATGTTTGTTCATTGCTCTAATTCAAGCTCTGAAATTCTCATGACAGCACACGAAAGCAAACAACAACAATAATGAACACCACTCAGCAAGACACTGCCACATGTTAACATGAACATAGCTGTGAGACACTGATATACCAAGGTTATGAAACCTTACCGAGTTGTTTGTATAGTGCTGCCAATGCAAGCACACCGTAGTAAGTTCACAGACTTAATTGTCAGACCTCATGTGCTACTCTTGTCATACATTTTGCCATTTTCTGAAGTTCCTGTGGGATTGTTTCCATTAACATGTTGTTTCAACTTGTTCTCATTTACATTTCTGTGTTCTCATATGCCTGGTTATACATTGTGTGTCCAACTTTTTTTTTTTTTTGAGTTGCAGTCTCACTCTGTCGCCCAGACTGGAGTGCAGTCGCCGCTCCCAGCCACCGCAGCCTCGACCTGCTGGGCTCCAGTGATCCTTCTGCTCAGCCTTCCAAGTAGCTGGAACTACAGGTGCACGCTACCACGCCCGGCTGATTTTTATTTATTTATTTATTTATTTAATTTTTTTTTGGTTGAGTTGGAGTCTCACTGTGTTGTCCAGACTGGAGTGCTGTGGCCGCTCCCGGCCACTGCAGCCTCGACCTGCTGGGCTCCGGCGATCTTTTTACCTCAGCCTTCTGAGTAGCTGGAACTACAGGCGCGCGCTACCATGCCCAGCTAGTTTTTGATTTGTTGTAGAGATGAGGTCTCGTCAAGTTGCCCAGGCGGGTCTTGAACCCGCGGGCTCAGGCAATCCACTCACCTCGGCCTCCCAAAGTGCTGGGATTACAGGCTGAGCCACCGAGCCCGGCCTAATTTTTAAATTTATTGTAGAGATGAGGTCTCGCCAAGTTGCCAGGCGGGTCTCAAACTCACGGGCTCAGGCAATCCACTCACCTCAGCCTCCCAAAGCGCGGGATTACAGGCTGAGC
>NW_007246875.1:428514-439070 GCF_000164805.1 Carlito syrichta
CCTGCTGGGCTCAGGTGATCCTTCCACTTCAGCCTTCCAAGTAGCTGGAACCACAAGCATACGCTACCACACCCAGCTAACTTTTTGATTTATTGTAAAGATGAGGTCTCACCAAGTTACCCAGGCTGGTCTTGAACCCCTGGGCTCAGACAATCCTCTCGCCTCCAAGTGCTGAAATTACAGACGTGAGCCATGGCGTCTGGTCTCGTTCGCTCTCCTTTTTTTTTTTTTTCAAGTCAAGAGTCTCGCTCTATCACCCAGGCTGGAATGTGCAGTGGTGCAGTCACAGCTCACTGCAGCCTCAACCTCTTGGGTGTAAGTAGCTGGGACTACAAGCCTGCCACACCATGCCCAGCTAATTTTTTGATAGTTTGGAAAGATGAGCTCTCGCTACTGCCAAGGTGAGCTTAAACTCCTGGGCTCAAGCAGTCCAGTCACCCCTGCCTTGCAATGTACTGGGATTGCAGGCATGAGGTACCACACTGGCATCTCTTTTTTTTTAAGCGGAGACGTCGTCTCACTATGCTGCCCAACCTGGTCTCACACTTCTGGCCTGAAGTACTCCTCTTGCCTCAGCCTCCCAAAATGCTGGGATTATAGGTATAAGCCATGGCACCTGGCCTTCAGCATTTTATTTTTAAAATTACATAGCAGCCGGGCTCAGTGGCTCAGCCTATAATCTCAGCACTTCGAGAGGCCAAGACGAATGGACTGCCTGAGCCCATGGGTTCGAGACCAGCCCAGGGAAGTTGGTGAGACCTCGTCTCTACAATAAATAAAAAAAAATCAGCCAGGCGTGGTGGTTTGTGCCTCTAGTTCCAGTTACTTGGAAGACTGAGGTGGAAGGATCACCTGAGCCCAGCAGGTTGAGACTGGTGTGGTGGTGGTGAGTGTGCCACTACACTCCAGCCTGGGTGACAGAGTGAGACTCTGACTCAAAAAAAAAAATTATATGGCAATAATTTGAGACCTAAAATGATTTCATCTTTGACCAAATACGATTTTTATTTTCCTTTTGTAATTGCCTGAGAGTGCTAGTAATCTGGGATCACCTTAGCTTAATATTAGGTATTGAGATTTTTCTGGACTTTTGGAAGCTGGGATCCAGTCCTTGGGGAAAATGTTTATCTAGTTCTAATTCACCCTTACTCCTAGCATCTCAACCCAAAGCCCAGTAGTGATGGTAAAAGAAAAACCGGCCCTCTATTCACATTTCTAATACCACTTATGTGTTTTTTTCCCCCACACCAAACAGTTCTGCTTCTGAGACCAGCCTATGCAACATAATGAGACCTCTTCTCTGCAAAAAAAAAAAAAAAAATTAGCCAGCCGTGGTGGCATGTGTCTGTAGTTCCAGCTAGTCAGGAGGCTGAGGGAGAAAGGATTGTTTGAACCCAGGAGTTCGAGGCTGTGGTGAGCTGTGATCGTGCCACTGCACTCTAACCTGAGTGACAGAGTGAGACCCTGACTTAGAAAAATAGGCAGGGTGTGGTGGCTCATACTTATACTCTCAGCACTTTGGGAGGTGAGAGGATTGCCTGAGCCCATGGGTGTGAGACTAGCCTGGGCAACTTGATGAGACCTCATCTCTACAATAAATCAAAAAATAGCCAGGCGTAGTGGCGCATGCCAGTAGTTCCAGCTACTTGGAAGGCTGAGGCAGAAGGATCACCTGGGCCAAGCAGGTCGAGGCTGTGGTGGCAGTGAGCATGCCACTGCACTCTAGCCGGGGTGTCAGAGACTCCAACTCAAAAAAAATACTGCTTAGGCTCTCAGCTACCTTTTCTGGAATCAGCAAGTAGCTCTTGTGATAAAGCAGTCCTAAATGCTGGACTCACTTATGTTCTCTTTTCTCTTGAATATTGGCCTGGCAGGTAGTTAGTACCTCATTAGAGCTCTCGTGTTGGAGTAGATTTTATTTTATTTTTTTTGAGTTGGAGTCTCACTCTGTCACCCAGACTGGAGTGCCGTGGCTGGGCCCAGCCACTGCAGCCTCGACCTGCTGGGCTCCAGCGATCCTTCCGCCTCAGCCTTCCAAGTAGCTGGAACTACAGGTGTGCGCTACCACGCCTGGCTGATTTTTGATTTATTGTAGAGATGAGGTCTCGCCAAGTTGCCCAGGCGGGTTTCGAACCCGCGGGCTCAGGCATTCCACTCACCTCAGCTTCCCAAAGGCATGGGATTACAGACTGAGCCACTGAGCCCGGCTTGGAGTAGAATTTTGTCCACTTTTCCAATTATTAGTGGGAGGGTTGTCTGTCACCTTAATCCTCCATTGCCAGAATCGTTTAGTTCAGTAGCCGTGTTTAAAAATTACTTTATCTAGTTTAGTTTGCTGAATCTTATTGCATTAATTGTATATCTTTAACACATTATGTCATTTATTTGCCGTACATGTTTATTGCAGGTTAAAGGGAACATTGAATTCTCGTTCAATAGGGTGCATATCATTGTGTTGTGCTTGCAAGTGTAGTCACTATGGAGTTCATTAAGTGTTAAATAATTAGATAATTTTTTTTTTTGAGTTGGAGTCTCACTCGGTCGCCCAGACTGGAGTACAGTGGCCGCTCCTGGCCACCACAGCCTCGCCTGCTGGGCTCCAGCGATCCTTCCACCTCAGCCTTCCGAGTAGCCGGAATTACAGGCACACGCTACCACGCCCGGCTGATTTTTTGATTTATTGTAGAGATGAGGTCTCGCTGCCCAAGGCGGGTCTCGAACCCCGCGGGCTCAGGCAATCCACTCACCTCAGCCTCCCAAAGGCACGGGATTACAGGCTGAGCCACCGAGCCCGGCTGATAATTTTTGTTTAAATGTTTATATTATGTATAACTGTTGGGGGGTTGTTTTATAGGTGCTTAAGAGAGTTTTAGTCATATTTGGAGAAATTGAATAAGTTGATTGGCGTTTTTGGACAGACTAGGAAGACATTTTTATTTTCTCATTTAAGATAATTTAATATTGGCTCATTTTAACTGATTATTTCAGGAATGAATTGAACTTGGATGACTTGTCCTAATTGTAGCATATAGCATACCTCTATTCAGTGTGCTCATATTCCAATGTATTTGTTGGCTTCTTACTATTTCATACTCCCAGATGAAGATGTTGGCAAACACTAGTAATTCCGTACCTGGAGAGACATTAACCAGTAGAATACTGTTTCTAGGAACAAATTTAAAGTGGTAGAAAATTGCAAGTCTAATGATTATTTTCATAAGAACACTGAATGAAACAGCTTATTTGCTCATGAGCATAACCATTTTTATTTGGTTCCTGCTTCTGGATCTGAATGTAAATGCTGGTGAGCCCAGGTTTCTGCCTTCCTCCGTCACACCCTTTGAGTAATCTCACAGGCTCTTGGCTTCAACCTCCACCCATATGTTGTCATCCCTCAGATGTGTGTCTCACATTGTTCTTGACCCCTGATAATTCAGACTGCTGCTGAGATTTCCCACCTGGTGTCTCATTACCTCCCACCTCCATTCAGTACATATAAAACCTGTCATTTTGCCTCTCCTCCCCACCTCATCCTATTCTCTCTACTTCTCAGTTCAAAGTATCCTCATTTACCACAGATTGACTACTGGCTCCAGGAAGTTAGTTACATATCATATCTACTTCCTGTGTATTTCTTTTTTTTCTATAAAAACTTTTTAAACTTACAGAAAAGTTGCAAAAATATAATGAATACCAATACTTAAGTCACCAGTTGTGAACATTTTGTCCCATTTGCTTTATCACTAATGTATATAAAATGTCTGTATAATAGTAATAATGATAGTTTTGGGGGTTTTTTTTTGAGTTGGAGTCTCACTCTGTCACCCACACTGGAGTGCAGTGGCTGCTCCCGGTCACCACAGCCTCGACCTGCTGGGCTCCGGCGATCCTTCCGCCTCAGCCTTCCAAGTAGCTGGAACTACAGGCACGCGCTACCATGCCCGGCTAATTTTTGAATTATTGTAGAGATGAGGTCTCGCCAAGTTGCCCAGGCGGGTCTTGAACCCGTGGGCTCTGGCAATCCACTCACCTCAACCTCCCAAGGCGTGGGATTACAGGCTGAGCCACCGAGCCCAGCTAATGATAGTTATTATTTGTTGAGTCATTTGCATATCACAGACATCATGACTTCACTCCCTAATACTTCAGCATGTGCCTCTGAAGAACAAGGATCTCTCTCAAAACCATAATACATTGATTAAATTCAGGACATTGAACAGTAATTCAATATTATCTACTATAATTAACATGTTATTACAAAACTTAATGTAATAAATAGAAGTTATAAGTTTATATTTAAATTTCACTTGTTCCAATAACATACTTTCTAGCAATTTTTTTCTTAATCCTGGAGCCAATCTGAGATCACTTGTTTTACTTAGTTGTTATGTTAGTCTAATCTGGAACAATTTCTCACCTCAGCCTTTTTTTTAGAGACTGTGTTGCTATGTCGTCCAGGGTAGAATAGTGCAGTGGCTATTCACAGGTGCGAAAATAGCACACTGCAGCCATAAACTCCTGGGCTCAAGCGATCCTACCTCAGCTTCCTGAGTAGCTAGAACTGCAGGCAGGTCCTCAGCCGTTTTTTTTTGTTTTTTGTTTTTTTTGGTTTGGTTTGGTTTCTGGCTTTTGTGACATTGGCAGTCTTAAAGAGCCCATGCCATTATTTTATAGAATGTTCTTCCACTGAGGTGGGCACCTTAATGAAGAAATCGAAGGTAACATCACAAAACACAAGTTGACACCATGTGTCTTCTGGTATGATGCAGTACCACACAACTTCCCTTATGTTATATTCCTGCCAAAGGTAGGTAACTTGAATAGAATCATGAGGAAACTATCAGACAAAACTCTCTCACCCTCAGAATGAAGTGTTTACTCCATAACAAGTCATCAAGGTCTCATGATCTGTCACCTTCATCTCATCCCATCCTCTGTGTGGCAGACACTGGCTACCCACATAACACTTTCCCCATCTGGTTGACCTATTTTTGTTCAGGCGGCTCTCAGGGAAGCCAGACTTTCCTCCAGGCCAGGGAATGAACCAGATTAGTCCATGTCTGATGTGGCAACCCCATCCCCACTTGCTGCTAATTGGTTTTGGGGTGGGCATGTGACCTATTTCTGCCAATCAGCACTCAAGAGGTGGTCTCCTGGGGAGCTTCTGAAAAAAATGTGCTCCTTAAAGTGAAGGGTAAGAAGGCCTGTATCTTTTACTGTCTTGATCATAGTAGGGGGAAGATGTGATGCTTAATGCTGTGGCAGCTGTCTTGACAGGCCCAGGGATGAAGCAGCATGGAAGGGTGGAGACTGGCTCTTTCACACTGCACTAATTCCGAAACCATCTGCCAGTGCAGTATGGGGTGGGGTATGTGTGTGCATACGCGAAATTGTTAAGTGTCTCTGTTGCTTATGCCACTGTTGGCTCAGTGTGCTGCTACCTGCAGCCAAGCACACTTTTTGTTTTTTGAGTTGGAGTCTCACTCTGTCACCCAGACTGGAGTGCAGTGGCATGCTCTCGGTTACCGCAGCCTCCACCTGCTGGACGCCAGTGATCCTCCACCTCAGCTTTCCAAGTAGCTGGAACTACAGGTGCACGCTACCACGCCTGGTTAAGTTTTTGATTTATTGTAGAGATGAGGTCTCACCAAGTTGCCCAGGCGGATCTTGAACCCGTAGGCTCAGGCAATCCACTCACCTCAGCCTCCCAAAGTGTGGGATTACAGGCTGAGCCACCAAGCCCGGCTTCCTTTTTTTTTCTTAGCTGATACACTCTGCCTCCCTCCTCCTGCTCTCCCATTTTCATCCCCACATGCTCGCTCTTGCCTTTATGCCTAACTCCTACACATCCTTCAGCTTCAACAGAGACACGACTCTCCAGACACCTTTCTTTGCTTTCTAATACTGGGCTGAATATCTCTCCTGTAGCATCCACAGTAGCATTTTTTAATTACCAGACCTAATTTCTCTCTCTCTCTCTCTCTCTCTCTCTCTCTCTCTCTCTCTCTCGCTGGAGTGCAGTGGCACAATCTTGGCCACCACAGCCTTGAACTACTAAATTCAGACGATCATTCTGCCTCAACCTTCCAAGTAACTGGGACTGCAGGCACATGCCACCATACATAGCTAATTTTTTTTATTTATTGTAGAGATGAAGTCTTGCCATATTGTCCAGGCTGGCCTTGAATTTCTGAGCTCAGGCAATCCTCTCACCTTGGCTTCTCAAAGTGCTGAGATTACAGGAATGAGCCACCGTGCTCGGCCTAATTACCAGACCTAATTCTCATAATACAGTTCTCCTCTTGGTCTAGTTATTTTATTGCTGCCTGTATTTAAAGTTGGCTGTTAAAACATATGTAGAGGAAATTTTTGTGGAAGTATTGCTGCAAAGCCACAGAACACATTTTTATTAGCCTAAGCCAGAGCTCAGGAAGAAGTAGGAAGAATACTGCCTTACAATAGCCAACCGGTTCCCTTCCAGACTTTGAATCAACCAGCCGTAACTCAAGGTTGGCCTTTCACTTGCCTTTACACAGCAAATCTACAGCTAGAGGACAGTTGGTAAAGCCCTACAGAATACTAGAAGAAACTAGCCAAGTGTTTAATTGCAAGTCAGTACTGGGAAAGTAGAGCCCATATCTGTCTCACTTCAGAGAGTACAGGTTAAAGTTATATAATTATAGAGATAAAAACCAGAGCAAAATAAGGGCAGAATACAGGGCATACCCTGGTTCAATATTAAATAGGATTTTTTAATTTTATTTTTTGAGTTGGAGTCTCACTCTCACCCAGACTGGAGTTCAGTGGCTGCTCCTGGCCACCGCAGCCTCGACCTGCCGTGCTCCGGCGATCCTTCCGCCTCGGCCTTCCGAGTAGCCAGAATTACAGGCGCGTGCTACCATGCCTGGCTAATTTTTTGATTTATTGTAGAGATGAGGTCTCACCTGCCCAGGCGGGTCTCAAACCCACGGGCTCAGGCAATCCACTCACCTCAGCCCCCCAAAGACATGGGATTACAGGCTGAGCCACCGAGCCCAGCTAGATTGTTTTTTTTTTTAACCATGATTGTCAGTCAAAACTGGAATGGGATGCCTTTTTTCCTAGCAGAGTTCAAGTAGAAGTTGGATTATCATTTTTTTCAGGGATATTACAGAGTGGAATCCCCAACTGGCTAAAAGTTGGACTAGATGCCCCCTAAATGCCCCTTCCAGCCTAAAATTCTAATTCAACTTTTAAGATTTTGATGTGGTGTCTCCCAGGAAATTTGTACAGCAGTTAGAAACCCTGCCACAAGAGGGCAGTGTTACTGCATTTGGTCCAGTTGCCTAGAGAATCCCACGTGTAAAGATGGAAAGGGACTCCACCTTGAACAATGATTTCTACCTGCCAACGGATTGGAGAGAGATCAGAATGCCGAAAAACTCACTATTTCCAGAGAGCCAGTGCGTTCTGAGAGCTGTGAACTGGCAGGGAGCTTTTCTTCATAACACTGCGCCCATGGCAGCTGTCCAAAGTGTAGAAAGGCACGGGATGGTTAGAAGGTAACAGCAGAAACCCTGTCACAAAAGGGAAAGTTGAAGGACCAAGGAATATTCGGCCTAAAGAAGGGGAAACTTGAAGAGACCACACGAACTGTCTTCCATTGAGGAGGTTCTGCAAAGGGCCCTGGGTGTCAATACCAGACCAGGGTCAGCATGCATACACCACCAGGGGACAGGTCTCAGCTCGGCTTAAGGAAGAACTTTCTGGCAATGTTCGGAAGGACTACCTTGGGAGCTGGCTTATTCGTTTTATCATTTATTCTCCCATGGGTTCGAGACCAGTCTGGGCTACCTGGCGGGACCTCGTATCTACAATTAAAAAAAAAAAAGTTAACGGTGTGGTAGTGTGCACCTGTAGCTCCAGCTGCTTGGAAGGCTGAGGTGGAAGGATTGCCTGAGCCTAGCAGATCGAGGCTGCAGTGGCTGTGAGTGTGCCACTGCATTCCAGCCAGGACAACAGAGTGAGATTCTGACTAAAAGCAAACAAACAAACAAAAAAAACAAAGCTCCAATCAGTCTATTTTTTACTTTTATTTAAGCTACACTGGGACAAGGCATTCAAATTGTCAACATGAGGAATTGTAGAGAACAGTCAGGTCATAGACATTACACATTCCGTCCTTGACATGAACATGTAGGAACTCAACTGAAACAGATCCATTGTTACTGTCATCCAAATGCTTGATGCGGTCTCAGAGAAGCCACACTAATTTTAATTCCTCTAATGGGTGGGTATTTACATCCCCAAACTCATTTTCCACCATAGCACTCTTTATTCTTCAGTACCTTTTTCTTTCTGGCTTGCATGTTCTTTTGCATAGTAAACATTCTGAGGTTATACCCAATTTTCCATTTTCATATTTTCTTTCTCTCACTGGACTGCTGTTGAGATCTGTATTACCCTGAAAGGAAAAGAGAGAAAACTTGAGAAAGTCTATGTGGGTCAGAGCTGAAAGTTCTGAAATCTTTGCTCCCTTGCTAGAAAGCTTCCTAAGATACCTGGGAAGCCTCTGCTTAGGCTTCCTTCCTAGTGATGGATATGGTTGGGTCATAACTAGCTTGTTCTGGATTAGGTTGTGAAGGTTTAGAGATACCTTCTTTGGCCTTGGCATGCCCAAGTATGCCTGAACTCTGTACAGGTCACTGAGAGGGCCAGAGTGTGATCCCCTGGGATGCAGTGCTCTTTGTGAGCCTGCCTGTGGTCTCTCATGTGGAGCCAAGAGGCTTGCTTTGCTATTGTGACATGAATGTCTTTCTAAGAAAGAAAGGCTACTGTTTATCATAACCTACAAATGAGTTTTAAAAGTTAGTAAGATTTCATCGGCCAGGTTCGGTGGCTCACGCCTGTAATCCCAGCACTTCAGGAGGCCAAGGTGAGAGGATTGCCTGAGCCCAGGGCTTCAAGACCAGCCTGGGCAACTTGGTGAGACCTCGTCTCTACAATTAATCAAAAAATTAGCCGGGCATGGTAGCACGCCTGTAGTTCTAGCTACTTGAAATGCTGAGGCGGAAGGATCGCCTGAGCCCAGCAGGTCAATGCTGGGGTGGTCGTAAGCGTGCCACTGCACTCTAGCCTGGGTGACGGAGTGAGACTCTAAGCAAAAACAAAAAAAGTTAGTAAGATTTCTCTGTGAGTTTATGGAATATTGCACCAAACAGGGCCCTTCACTACCCACCCCTGCCTCTCCTGCTAGTTAAATCTCCCACCACTCTCCCGCTCCTTTGCCTCATCCTGAGCCCTCTGTTCCAGTCAGGCTGTGCTCGTGTGTGAATCCCACCTCTGCTCTTTTGCATGTGTTGGACTTTCTGTCTAGAATTCCCTTCTCTCCTTGTCTACTTAGTGAAGGATCTGTTTTATTTATTCTGTTAAAATTCTCAATTTCTGTTAAAATTTTTTTTTAATTTTAATATCAGAGATCGATGATTTCTACAAAATATACCAATTATGCACTTGGATGTCATAGTGTCAGTTGCTGTACAAATTTCCTCTGGTTCCTGCACTTCTGTTATTGTGCTCAGGTAACATCAAGTGGTACTGCTCTGGACTGTTGTACAGATTGTGTCCTCTATGGAGGTGCTCCATCCAGCCACCCTGGGCTGAACCAATTGCACCTTCTCTGTGCTCCCCTCCCATGACATGCAGATGGTGCATCACAAAACATGGGCCCATGTCCTTGCAGTGATTCATGTGTACATCCATCCCTCCATCAGATTCTGAGCTCCTCACATTCTTTCTTATTCATCCCTGTATCCCAGAGAACAGTCCTGGCTCATATTCAGAGCTTGGTCAATATGTGTAGAGAAGGGACGTAATGCCACTTTGGAAAATTAAACTCTATTTGTGGCTCATGAACGTGAAGGCAAGGTCCTGACTCACTGATGATCCAGGCCCTAGTTTGCTTAAGACATCCCATGGGCACCAGTGGTGTATCCAGTCCTGTGAGTAACACAGGAACACGGGTGAAAGAATGTGAATGGGTCAGGCCATGGAGAGCAGACCCTAGAAGAACAGCCTCATCACCTGTGGGTGTTGGTGTAGGATGGTAGCCAGGTGGCGTGGAAGTAGATCCTTGTTGTGACAGGGCAGTTGAACCAAGACCAGCCAAATGAGGGCAGGGATCTGCTTTATTTTTTTTAAGTTGGAGTCTCACTCTGTTGCCCAGACTGGAGTGCAGTGGCACGCTCTTGGCCACCCTAGTATTGACCTGCTGGGCTTCGGCGATTCTTCCACCTCAGCCTTCCAAGTAGCTGGAACTACAGGCGCGTGCTTCCATGTCCGGCTAGTTTTTTATTTTTTATAGAGACGAGGTCTCGCCAAGTTGCCCAGGCGGGTCTCGAACGCGTGGGCTCAGGCAATCTTCTCTTCTCGGCCTCCTAAAGTGCTGGGATTGGATTACAGACTGAGCCACTGAGCCTGGCCTTTTGCCCTGTTTTTAATGCGATTGTTGTTTTCACTGCATTTCCTTTTAAGTTGTTTTGCATTTCCTTATAATCCTTGCCTAGGTCTTTGTCCAA